>NC_067400.1:453077823-453285323 GCF_016432865.1 Antechinus flavipes | reverse complement strand
TCAGGGGCCTCCCTGAGTACTTCCTTAGATATTAATACCCTGGGACCAAGCTCTATTTGCCACATACTGCTTAAGGCTCTGAGGCAGGCTATCTTTTTGACTAAATGTTATAGATAAGAAGAAGCAGCTTTTGATCTGATCTACAGGCTCTTTCCTTGTGGTCTGATATTAATTTGTTCCTATCAGAAGAGTCCCAGCAGCTTGAGCATTGAATCACCACTGACATCTGAAGTCCTACTTTAATGTTGAGAAAATACACTAAAAAAAACTTCAGTCAGGCAAACTATTCTGTGGGATAATGACATCTAGCACGGATAGTTTATTGATTTTTTTTGGGATTTGGATTTTTTTTTTTTTTTTTGCGACACAGCTTCAGTTTCCAGCATCAAAAATCAGATATCAATTGGTGCTTTCATTTTTACCCAAACTTTCCTATCCTTGTTTCTCCCACTCCTGTCTTACCCCTAACTCTCATTCTATCTAACATCTCCTCTCTCCAGTTGCTGTTCTTTCTTTCCATCTTCTTTCTTACCCTCCCCAATATTGCTCTGTGGCCTAAGAATAGAATCATAGAGAAAAGCAGAAATGTGCTTTTACCATGTCCCTCTCTTTAGAGCAGAGCCAGAAGGATCATCTCATCAGAGTAATTGAGCTTTCATTTCAGTAATTAGTAATCAGATATTAGGAATAATAATAATAAACTAGCACTCGAACTTTAAGGTTCATCAACATTTCATAGATGTGATCTTGTTTTATATTCACAGTAACCCTGGAAAGTAGGTCCCATCTGAATAATAGGAATGATCTTATCATTTCCATTTTGTAGGTGAGGAAACTGAGGCAGAGTAGTGATTAAATGATTTTTCCAGGGGTTTTTTTTTTTCCAATTTTTTTTTCAGGTTTCACAATTAGTGTCTGAGGATAGATTTGAATGCAGATCTTCCTGATTCCAGGTCCAGTGTAAGTGTAGAAATTGTGAGGGGTAATGGAAGGGACTCATGTAGAATTGGCCAGACCCCCTTAGAGGGTTATTCTTTTCCCCAAGGGCATTCCATGATTTCATAGGATTTAGACTGTATACATTCTTACAGATCATCTCATCCAAACTTCTAATGAGTTTAGTGATTCATAAAGGGAGAATGAGGGTATGTGATCATGGCTATTTTGTATAGCCCAGACCTACCTTTCCATCATGGTCCTGCACAGTTGAAAAGAGTAATATAATAGGAAACTAGACTTGACAGGAGATATACATTTCAAGGAAATTTCTCTTCCTAGATGCACATCCTTATATGTTTTAGGAGACAAGGAGGCATGATAGATGAGTAGAGCAATGGTTTTAGAGCTGAGGAAGACCAAGATTTGAATCTTGTTTCAGACAGTAGGCATGTGATTAGAACAAGTAACTTGAATTTTCTAGGCATCAGTTTGCTATCTGCAACAATGGAAAGTTGGAATCAATGACCTCTCAGATTCTTTTGAGCTCTAAATCTAAGTTCATATGAACTTATAAAGCAATATCCTGCTCTCCTCTCTTCTGATGATATTCTCAAATCATCTCTCCTTTACTCCTGGATAATTAATTCCACTTAAACATTTGAGGCAACTAGGTAGCAAAGGATAGAGCTCTGAGCCTGGAGTTAGGAAAATCTGAGTTCAAATTTGGCTTCAGATGATTACTAGTTGGACTTCCGGCCAAGATGGCAGAGAGGAGGCACACAGCTGTATAAGCTCCACGTTTTCTCTCACTATCCATTTCATTACAAGTCTCTGAATTAATGCTTGACTGAAAAAAAAAAAAAACCCACAAATAGTTACCAAGAGAAGACATCCTTGAAACTCGCCAAGAAAGGTCTGTTTTTGCTCGAGGGTAAGGATGGTTTTAGATGGGGCGCAGGCAGAGGGCAGCGGCAGTGAGAGCACGGGAGCAGAGTGGAGAGGGGGTAGGGTGTGTGATCGCAGCAGTCTCTGTGGGGAGAGCTTTGCTACAGGACTGGATACTTTGCCCTGGCAGCAAGCCAGCAGCCCAGCAGAGAAGCTAAAAACACCGGAGGTGAAGAATACAACCCCAAACAGCTGGAGTCTCTCGGGACCCTGGCCACCCCTCCCCCACAGTGTCTCAGCACACTCCCAGAGCACAGGCGCAGCACAGTCTGGCTAGTGCCTCACTGCTGCCCCCGCAGTCTGTAAAGGAAGCTCGGTAACATCACCCAGCCCCTCCCCCAAAAAAGCAGACTCCATTTAGGGGTCCTTTCTTTTTTTTTCATTGCTAGTTTGTCTTTGATTCTTTGATAAAATGAGCAAAAAATTGAAGAGGACTTTAACCCTTGACAGCTTCTATACAGATAGAGAGCAGACTCTAAACCCTGAGGAGACTAAAAACAGACTGTCTCCAGGTGAATCCCCAAAGGAGGAGATCATCTGCTCCTCAGCACAGATGAACCTCATAGAAGTAATTAAAAAGGCTCTCACAAGGGAGCTAGAAGAAAAATGGGAAAAGGAGAGGGAGGCTTGGCAAGAGAGGCTGGAGAAGTCATCCCACTCATTTAAAGAGAGAGTGGATAAAGAAATAAAATCCTTGAAAAATAGGATTAGTGAATTGGAAACAGAAAATAGCTCTCTAAAAAACAAAATTGGTGAAATGGAAAAAAATTCCATAGAACAAAAGAACTCAATTGGACAATTAGAAAAAAGATTTTTAAAAAGTGAGTGAAGAAAATACTTCATTGAAAATCAGGTTCGAACAAATGGAATTGAATGACTCGAGGAGATAAGAAGAATCAGTCAAGCAAATCCAAAAAAATCAAACAATGGAAAAGAATGTGAAATATCTTCTGGGGAAAACAACAGACCTGGAAAACAGATCCAGGAGAGACAATCTGAGAATCATTGGACTCCCAGAAAAACATGATGAAAAAAAGAGCCTGGACACTATTTTCCAGGAAATTATCAAAGAGAACTGCCCAGAAGTCATAGAAACAGAGGGTAAAATAGACATGGAAAGAATTCATCAATCACCTACTGAAAGGGATCCTAAAATCAAAACACCAAGGAATATAGTGGCCAAATGCCAGAACCCTCAGACGAAGGAAAAAATATTGCAAGCAGCTAGAAAAACCCAATTCAAGTATTGAGGAGCCACAATAAGGATTACCCAGGATCTGGCAGCATCCACATTAAAGGATTGAAGGACCTGGAATATGATATTAGGAAAGGCTAAGGAACTTGGTATGCAACCAAAAATAACTTACCCAGCTAGAATGAGCATCTTTTTCCAGGGAAGAAGATGGACATTCAACAAAGTAAGCGAATTTCACCTATTTTTGATGAAAAAGCCAGAACTTAACAAAGTTTGATCTACAAATATAGAACTCAAGAGAAATCTAAAAAGGTAAAGATTAATCTTGGGAACTATATTTTGACTATATAGATGTATAAAGAATACATGTATACCTTGTTCTAGAAATTGATGTGGAAAGGACATTGTACCAGAAAAAGGGTAAAGTGGGGGTAGTACATCTCATGAAGAGGCATAGGAAACCTATTATATCTGAGAGAAAGAATGGAGGGGGATGAATATAGTGGGTATCTTACTGCCTTCAGAATTGGCTTTAAGTGAAAAATCTTAAGACATATTCAATCTATGGTGAAACTTCTCCCATCTCATTGAAAAGTGAGAAGGGAAAAGTGGAAAGGGAAGGAATAAGCTAAGGGGAAGGGAATACGGGAACTGGGAGGGAAAGGGGTAAGATAGGGGGAGGAACTCTAAGGAGGGGGGAGGGATACTAAAAAGGGAGGGCTGTGAGAAGCAAGGGGTGCTCACAAGCTTAATACTTGGAAGGGGGGGAAAGGGGAAAGAAGGGAGGAAAGCATAAACCGGGGTTAACAAGATGGCAAGTAATACAGAATTGGTCATTCTAACCATAAACGTGAACGGGGTAAACTCCCCCATAAAGAGAAAGCGGTTAGCAGAATGGATTAAAAGCCAGAATCCTACAATATGTTGTTTACAGGAAACACACCTGAAGCGGGGAGATACATGCAGGTTAAAGGTAAAAGGTTGGAGCAAAATCTACTATGCTTCAGGTGAAGTCAAAAAAGCAGGGGTAGCCATCCTGATCTCAGATCAAGCTAAAGCAAAAATTGACCTAATTAAAAGAGATAAGGAAGGACACTATATCTTGCTAAAGGGTAGCATGGATAATGAAGCACTATCTATATTAAACATATATGCACCAAGTGGGGTAGCATCTAAATTCTTAAAAGAGAAACTAAGAGAGCTGCAAGAAGAAATAGACAGTAAAACTATAATAGTGGGAGATCTTAACCTTGCACTCTCAGAATTAGATAAATCAAACCAGAAAATAAATAAGAAAGAAGTCAAAGAGGTAAACAGAATACTAGAAAAGCTAGATATGATAGATCTCTGGAGAAAATGTAATGGAGACAGAAAGGAATACACTTTCTTTTCAGCAGTTCATGGAACCTATACAAAAATTGACCATATATTAGGACATAAAAACCTCAAACTCAAATGTAGTAAGGCAGAAATAGTAAATGCATCCTTTTCAGACCACGATGCAATGAAAATTACATTCAACAAAAAAGCAGGGGGAAGTAGACCAAAAAATAATTGGAAACTAAATAATCTCATACTAAAGAATGATTGGGTAAAACAGCAAATCATAGACATAATTAATAACTTCACCCAAGAAAACGATAATAATGAGACATCATACCAAAATGTATGGGATGCAGCCAAAGCGGTAATAAGGGGAAATTTCATATCTCTAGAGGCCTATTTGTATAAAATAGAGAAAGAGAAGGTCAATGAATTGGGTTTGCAATTAAAAATGCTAGAAAAGGAACAAATTAAAAACCCCCAGTCAAACACTAAACTTGAAATTCTAAAAGTAAAAGGTGAGATCAATAAAATTGAAAGTAAAAAAACTATTGAATTGATTAATAAAACTAAGAGTTGGTTCTATGAAAAAACCAACAAAATAGACAAACCCTTAGTAAATCTGATTAAAAAAAGGAAAGAGGAAAATCAAATTGTTAGTCTTAAAAATGAAAAGGGAGAACTCACCACTAATGAAGAGGAAATTAGAGCAATAATTAGGAGTTACTTTGCCCAACTTTATGCCAATAAATTCGACAACTTAAATGAAATAGAAAAATACCTCCAAAAATACAGCTTGCCCAAACTAACAGAGGAAGAAGTAAATATCCTAAACAGTCCCATCTCAGAAAAAGAAATAGAACAAACTATCAATCAACTCCCTAAGAAAAAATCCCCAGGACCAGATGGATTTACATGTGAATTCTACCAAACATTTAAAGAACAATTAACTCCAATGTTATATAAACTATTTGAAAAAATAGGGATTGAAGGAGTCCTACCAAACTCCTTTTATGACACAGATATGGTACTGATACCTAAACCAGGTAGGCTGAAAACAGAGAAAGAAAATTATAGACCAATCTCCCTAATGAATATTGATGCTAAAATCTTAAATAAAATATTAGCAAAAAGATTACAGAAAATTGTCACCAGGATAATACACTATGACCAAGTAGGATTTATACCAGGAATGCAGGGCTGGTTCAATATTAGGAAAACTATTTACATAATTGACTATATCAATAACCAAACAAACAAAAACCACATGATCATCTCAATAGATGCAGAAAAAGCATTTGATAAAATCCAACATCCATTCCTAATAAAAACACTTGAGAGCATAGGAATAAATGGACTTTTCCTTAAAATAGTCAGGAGCATATATTTAAAACCATCAGTAAGCATCATATGCAATGGGGAAAAACTGGAACCTTTCCCAGTAAGATCTGGAGTGAAGCAAGGTTGCCCATTATCACCATTATTATTTAATATCGTATTAGAAACACTAGCCTCGGCAATAAGAGTCGAGAAAGATATAAAAGGAATTAGAGTAGGCAATGAGGAAACCAAACTATCACTCTTTGCAGATGATATGATGGTATACCTAGAGAACCCCAGAGATTCTACCAAAAAGCTATTGGAAATAATTCATAATTTTAGCAAAGTAGCTGGCTACAAAATAAATCCCCATAAATCCTCAGCATTTTTATACATCACCAACAAAACCCAACAGCAAGAGATACAAAGAGAAATTCCATTCAGAATAACTGTTGACACCATAAAATATTTGGGAATCTATCTACCAAAGGAAAGTCAGGAATTATATGAGCAAAATTATAAAAAAGTCTCCACACAAATAAAGTCAGACTTAAATAATTGGAAAAATATTAAGTGCTCTTGGATCGGCCGAGCGAACATAATAAAGATGACAATACTCCCTAAACTAATCTATTTATTTAGTGCTATACCAATCAGACTTCCAAGAAAATATTTTATTGATCTAGAAAAAATAACAACAAAATTCATATGGAACAATAAAAAGTCGAGAATCTCAAGGGAATTAATGAAAAAAAAATCAAATGAAGGTGGCCTAGCTGTACCTGATCTAAAATTATATTATAAAGCAGCAGTCACCAAAACCATTTGGTATTGGCTAAGAAATAGATTAGTGGATCAGTGGAAAAGGCTAGGCTCACAAGACAGAATAGTCAACTATAGCAATCTAGTGTTTGACAAACCCAAAGCCCCTAACTTCTGGGAAAAGAATTCATTATTTGATAAAAACTGCTGGGATAATTGGAAATTAGTATGGCAGAAATTAGGCATGGACCCACACTTAACACCATATACCAAGATAAGATCAAAATGGGTCTATGACCTAGGCATAAAGAACGAGACTATAAATAAATTAGAGGAACATAGAATAGTTTATCTCTCAGACTTGTGGAGGAGAAAGAAATTTGTGACCAAAGATGAACTAGAGACCATTACTGATCACAGAATAGAAAATTTCGATTACATCAAATTAAAAAGCCTTTGTACAAATAAAACTAATGCAAACAAGATTAGAAGGGAAGCGACAAACTGGGAAAACATTTTCACAGTTAAAGGTTCTGATAAAGGCCTCATTTCCAAAATATATAGAGAACTGACTCAAATTTATAAGAAATCAAGCCATTCTCCAATTGATAAATGGTCAAAGGATATGAACAGACAATTTTCAGAGGATGAGATTGAAACTATTACCACTCATATGAAAGAGTGTTCCAAATCATTATTGATCAGAGAAATGCAAATTAAGACAACTCTGAGATACCACTACACACCTGTCAGATTGGCTAAGATGACAGGAAAAAATAATGATGAATGTTGGAGGGGATGCGGGAAAACTGGGACACTAATGCATTGTTGGTGGAGTTGTGAACGAATCCAACCATTCTGGAGAGCAATCTGGAATTATGCCCAAAAAATTATCAAAATGTGCATATCCTTTGATCCAGCAGTGTTTCTATTGGGCTTATATCCCAAAGAAATACTAAAGAAGGGAAAGGGACCTGTATGTGCCAAAATGTTTGTAGCAGCCCTGTTTGTAGTGGCTAGAAACTGGAAAATGAATGGATGCCCATCAATTGGAGAATGGCTGGGTAAATTGTGGTATATGAATGTTATGGAATATTATTGTTCTGTAAGAAATGACCAGCAGGATGAATACAGAGAGGCTTGGAGAGACCTACATGAACTGATGCTAAGTGAAATGAGCAGAACCAGGAGATCACTATACACTTCGACAACGATATTGTATGAGGACATATTTTGATGGAAGTGGATTTCTTTGACAAAGAGACCTGAGTTTCAATTGATAAATGACGGACAAAAGCAGCTACACCCAAAGAAAGAACACTGGGAAACGAATGTGAACTATCTGCATTTTTGTTTCTCTTCCCGGATTATTTATACCTTCTGAATCCAATTCTCCCTATGCAACAAGAGAACTGTTCGGTTCTGCAAACATATATTGTATCTAGGATATACTGCAACATATCCAACATATAAAGGACTGCTTGCCATCTAGGGGAGGGGGTGGAGGGAGGGGAAAAAAAAATCGGAACAGAAATGAGTGTAAATATAATGTAATTATTAAATAAAAAAATTTAAAAATAATAAAAAAAAAAAAAAAAAAAAAAAAGGAATTGCCATCAATCTCAACAACAAAAAAAAAAAAAAAAAAAAAAAGAAAATCAGGTTCGAACAAATGGAATTGAATGACTCGAGGAGATAAGAAGAATCAGTCAAGCAAATCCAAAAAAATCAAACAATGGAAAAGAATGTGAAATATCTTCTGGGGAAAACAACAGACCTGGAAAACAGATCCAGGAGAGACAATCTGAGAATCATTGGACTCCCAGAAAAACATGATGAAAAAAAGAGCCTGGACACTATTTTCCAGGAAATTATCAAAGAGAACTGCCCAGAAGTCATAGAAACAGAGGGTAAAATAGACATGGAAAGAATTCATCAATCACCTACTGAAAGGGATCCTAAAATCAAAACACCAAGGAATATAGTGGCCAAATGCCAGAACCCTCAGACGAAGGAAAAAATATTGCAAGCAGCTAGAAAAACCCAATTCAAGTATCGAGGAGCCACAATAAGGATTACCCAGGATCTGGCAGCATCCACATTAAAGGATTGAAGGACCTGGAATATGATATTAGGAAAGGCTAAGGAACTTGGTATGCAACCAAAAATAACTTACCCAGCTAGAATGAGCATCTTTTTCCAGGGAAGAAGATGGACATTCAACAAAGTAAGCGAATTTCACCTATTTTTGATGAAAAAGCCAGAACTTAACAAAGTTTGATCTACAAATATAGAACTCAAGAGAAATCTAAAAAGGTAAAGATTAATCTTGGGAACTATATTTCGGCTATAAAGATGTATAAAGAATACATGTATACCTTGTTCTAGAAACAAGATGTGGAAAGGACATTGTACCAGAAAAAGGGTAATGTGAAGGCACGACATCTCATGAAGAGGCAAAGGAAACCTATTATATCTGAGAGAAAGAATGGAAGGGGATGAATATAGTGGGTATCTTACTGCCTTCAGAATTGGCTTTAAGAGAAAAATTTTAGACATATTCAATTTATGGTGAAACTTCTCCCACCTCATTGAAAAGTGAGAAGGGAAAAGTGAAAAGGGAAAGAATAAGCTAAGCGGAAGGGAATACAGAAACTGGGAGGGAAAGGGGTAAGATAGAGGGAGGAACTCTAAGGTGGGGGGAGGGATACTAAAAAGGGAGGGCTGTGAGAAGCAAGTGGTGCTCATAAGCTTAATACTGGGAAGGGGGGGAAGGGGGAAAGAAGGGAGAAAAGCATAAACCGGGGTTAACAAGATGGCAAGTAATACAGAATTGGTCATTTTAACCATAAATGTGAATGGGGTAAACTCCCCCATAAAGAGGAAGCGGTTAGCAGAATGGATTAAAAGCCAGAATCCTACAATATGTTGTTTACAGGAAACACACCTGAAGCAGGGAGATACATGCAGGTTAAAGGTAAAAGGTTGGAGCAAAATCTACTATGCTTCAGGTGAAGTCAAAAAAGCAGGGGTAGCCATCCTGCTCTCAGATCAAGCTAAAGCAAAAATTGATCTAATTAAAAGAGATAAGGAAGGGCACTATATCTTGCTAAAGGGTAGCATGGATAATGAAGCACTATCTATATTAAACATATATGCACCAAGTGGTGTAGCATCTAAATTCTTAAAAGAGAAATTAAGAGAGCTGCAAGAAGAAATAGACAGTAAAACTATAATAGTGGGAGATCTTAACCTTGCACTCTCAGAATTAGATAAATCAAACCACAAAATAAATAAGAAAGAAGTCAAAGAGGTAAATAGAATACTAGAAAAGTTAGATATGATAGACCTCTGGAGAAAATGTAATGGAGACAGAAAGGAATACACTTTCTTTTCAGCAGTTCATGGAACCTATACAAAAATTGACCATATATTAGGACATAAAAACCTCAAACTCAAATGCAGTAAGGCAGAAATAGTAAATGCATCCTTTTCAGACCACGATGCAATGAAAATTACATTCAACAAAAAGCCAGGGGGAAGTAGACCAAAAAATAATTGGAAAATAAATAATCTCATACTAAAGAATGATTGGGTGAAACAGAAAATCATAGACATAATTAATAACTTCACCCAAGAAAACGATAATAATGAGACATCATACCAAAATGTATGGGATGCAGCCAAAGCGGTAATAAGGGGAAATTTCATATCTCTAGAGGCCTATTTGTATAAAATAGAGAAAGAGAAGGTCAATGAATTGGGCTTGCAACTAAAAATGCTAGAAAAGGAACAAATTAAAAACCCCCAGTCAAACACTAAACTTGAAATTCTAAAAATAAAAGGAGAGATCAATAAAATTGAAAGTAAAAAAACTATTGAATTAATTAATAAAACTAAGAGTTGGTTCTATGAAAAAAACCAACAAAATAGACAAATCCTTAGTAAATCTGATTTAAAAAAGGAAAGAGGAAAATCAGATGATTACTAGTTACATAATCCTGAACAAATCATTTTACCCCTGTCTGCCTCCTTTTCTTAGCTATAAAATAGGCATAATAACGGCTCTTACCTCCAAGGGTTGTTCTGAAGATCAAGTGAGATAATATTTGTAATATTAATGGGAACTTTTAAAATAATTGTTTCCTTTCTTCTGTAGCAGACAGAAGACAGTTGCTATTTGCTATAATTTGCATAGCTTTGCATATATGTCCTGTCTGAGCCCCATCTTGGTTACTGGTCAAGACTAGAAGATGATTGCTTCTGTTCATTCTAGTACTGACTTTATTTTCTAGCCATCAATCTTACTTTGGATTTCACTGATGATACATTCTTTTTGTGTCTATCTCTCCATTAATGTTCCCCTCATAGATATCTGCTGTAATAATGGGTCAGTTTCTCATAGAAAGTTCTTTATTTCTCTAGGTGTCAGATTTTCACCCTTTACCTAGCTAAGTAGAACAGTGGAGTCACAAAGATCTAAGTTCAAAATTTTCCTCGGGCACTGACTGTGTGACTCTGAACTTCCCAGCCTCAGTTTCCTTATATGTAAAATTATATTGTCTCACAAGGTTATTGTGTTGATCAAACACAATAGCATATTAAAATTATCTGCAAATTTTAAAGGACTATATACATGCTGGCTATCATTAATGCTTAAGAGGACAAATTTAAAATCATACCTTCCTAACACAAAACTTGCTTAGTTAGCAGACCTTTCTGGACTGATGTTTTGCTCAAACCTTTTCTCTCCTCAGCCTTTGCCTAGTTTTTCTTAACCAATATAATACTCTTGGCATGGATCCCTGTAGAAATCATTTTTTTATCTGCCTAAAGTTTCAGAAGCACTAAATGTCACCTTGTATCCCCAGTAAGAGGATACAATTCTGTGAGCCTATTTTATGGAGTCAGGAAGAAATTTTAGAGCTGATAGGTGGTTTTCAGAAATTAAGAGAGCACTCTGGATAGTTCTTCAAGAAAGCATAGCTCTTGGTGGTCACAGCGCCTTTGTCAGGACACAGTGACTTGGAACACTAGTGGGAATAAGAGTTAGTTGAGGGGTATAAGAGGGACTCAGTTTATATACAGAACACAGAGATACAGCAGAGAGAGTTGAGGAGCAGGAAAAATAAGTGAATCTGGGATGAAGTTGAATTCAGGGAGAATGAAGGAGAGAGTAAGTCAATGTATATACCAGAGCCAATGAGAAGGGAAGTAATTCCTGGCTGTGCATTGAGTCTTGATCTGAAAGATAATGGATACAGTGAAAATGTGATTCTCCCCATCTTCATTATCATAGGCATACATTCTCTCTGTCTCTCTCCTCCCTCCCTTCCTCCTCTTCTCCTCCTCCTTTTATCTCTGTCTCGGTTTCTCTCTGTCTCTCTCTCTCTCTCTCTCTCTCTCTCTGTCTCTCTCTCTCTTTCTCCTTCTCTCTGTCTCTGTCTCTGTCTGTCTCTCTCTTTCTCTCTCTCCTTCTCCCTGTCTCTGTCTTTCATTCTCTCTCTCTGTCTCTCTCTCTCTCTCTGTCTCTCTCTCTCTGTCTCTCTCTCTCTCTTGCTGTATGTGTGTCCCTGTCTCTGTCTCCTTGTCTCTATAGAGAAATCAAGGGGAAAGGTCATAATTCAGATTTTTGTATCATACTGTTTACCAAGTACAAAGTATTTAAAGCATGCATTTTCTCAGTTTCCATTCCTAGTTCATTTTGGAATCAGATGGCACTGCGAAAACATAATGGTGGGAGGAAGCCTAAAGATTGGTTTTGGTTTTTATGAGCTAATTTTGTTTTTTCATGAACTAGAGCTCGCCCTGAGCCTCACCTGGTGGTTTCTCATAAGGAGCCTGTAGTATGCTGCAGGTACAACAAGACATTTGGACATGTGGTTAGCTGCTCACAAGGGTCTGTAAGTATCAGATCATTCCAAAAATGGTGATGATTTCTCTGACTGGTGAGATACCTAGAGTAAGGGATGCAGGTAGCCAGCATAGACTCTCACAGTCAAACCTCCCCTTAGAAACCTGTCTCCTTATCTCTATATTTATTTCAGTTCCTTTCCCAGAGACATACATTTATATTTTCTCTGCATATGTTATTGCCATGTTTACCTAGTGGAATGATAATGTCAATAAGCATCACATTTTTTATTAATTCTTTCAATAGATTATCTGGTCTGTTGATCAGATTCTATTTGAGGTCATGGTTCCATCCCAATATCTCTCAAAGTAGTGACTTTCTACTACATTTTTGAGGTTATAAATACAATCAACTATTTTTCTCCCACTACTATCTAGTATGGGTCATCAGTTCTAGTGAAATGATCTGCTTACTGTCCCTGGATATACCATTCTCATTGCTTCCTCCATGCCTTTTCTTGTGCTTCCTCATCTTTTACTTCATCATTACAAATCCTGTTGAACTTTGAAGGTCCAGCTGAAGTCTCATCCCCTCCATGAAGCCTTCCATTATTACCCCACATTATCCAATCTCTTCCTATTCTTGCTTTTAGATTGTATTATACTACATATTTGAGCATTTACTATAAGGAATTGTTCTAATCATAGTAGTTTTTACTTTTTAAATACACGTTAATACTTTTTTAATACACTATTACTAAAGTCCACTGTGATGTCATCATTAAACCAATTAGTGGTGAAGGAGAGATGTGATTATATTCAGTCTTATATTGTTTTATGCCTTAAGTACTATCCTTTGTACTAGCAGGATATTTTAGTGCAGTAGTTTCCAAGCAAAAGGCTGAAGGCTAAAAGTCATTGAATTCTATAGAGTTCTTACTATGTAAGAACCTTATAGAACCCAGAATTCTTCAGCCTTCAGTCTTTCAGAGGAAGGGTCAGATAATCATTAGGTACAGCAAGATTATCATTTTGATTTTTCTTTAGCTCTAACAAAATATGTAGAGTGACCAATATGTATGATAACTAAGTGAACATACCCTTTGTAGACTGAATACTGTTTCTTTCATATATATATATATATATATGATATACATTTTAAAATACATATAGATATTTTTACTGATAAAAGAAAAAACTTAAAGACATTACTGAATCATGGTAGCTTTTTGTCATCATTGATTTTCTCAATAATTGATAATAATAGTATAATTTCTGTGTGGTAATGCTCAGAATTCTTTTTTATTTAAAAATGGATTCCTGTATTCAAATAGGAATTTGAATTCCTATATGATGATGATCATCAAAAAAATCACTGAAATTGAAATCAGAAGGCCTGGGTTTAAGTTCCAGGTTTGAGACTATATGACTTCCTAGATGACAGTGGATAACACAAAATAACAAAATTGGACATTTCAAACTGGATTTGAGATACCTCAAAATCAACAGGTTCAAAATAGAATTTATAATCTTTTCTTCAAAATGAGTACTCTTTTAAACTTCCATTTTACTGTCTCCCAGATTCTCACTACTGTCTCCCATTCACTGCAGCTTCATTGTCATCCTGATTCCTTATTCTCGCTTACCCTATGTATCCAATCAGTTGCCAAATCTCTTCTTTTCTGTTTCCAAAGTATCTCTCACATGTGTCCTCTTTTTCGCTTATATGATCATCACTCTAATTTAATCCCTCATTACCCCTTTTTTGAACTATTATTATAGTCTCTTAGGTGATCTCCCTACCTCAAGTTTTTCCTTACTCCAGTCTACCTTATATATAACTGTGAAAATGATTCTCCTAAAGTAGAGTCATTCCCCCTATCTTGCATGCTTGCACACACACACACACACACACACACACACACACACACACACACACACATTAAACCCCAATGGTTCCTGTAAAGTATAAGCTCTGTTTGTCATTTAGAGCTCTTTATAGACTTCTATGTCACATTGTCAAAAAGGTGGCAGACTAGACATTCAGTCCCTACATCCTTTCAAAAAAAGAATTTTCCAAAATAAGAATTATGCACAAAAGATAAAGCAATTATAGTTATCTCCATAGACTAAAGCACTAAGATCTCTAATGAGTTAATACTCTAATAAATTAATAGAGAAGGCTATTCCTCTAATGTGTTCACTCAGTTTAACTCCTCTATCCCTCACTGGCCTCCCAGCTTTAGCAAAGTTTCACATCAGCATCTATGGGCTTATACTGTAGGATCTACTCAGGAATTCCTTTCTTGCAACTATTGTCTCTACCAGAACCCCTTCATCCACTTCTATCTTCTCCAAACAATTCTGTGGCAACAAACAATAGAATTCAACTCATTGAAAAGGAGTGGAGATATAGGAAAGTAGAGAGTTTTTTCTACTGGGGGGGAAGAGGGACAGTGCATATTTTTCTATGATAGTGCACAGCCAGAGCACTAAGGAATAGAAGTGCACAGGACAGGTACCAACAGGTACAAGACCTGAAGGAAAGAGGACTGGCATCCAGCTGAAGTTGGTTCTGCCCTCCTCTGCAGTCACCTGGAGCAGAGACTGAGGCCAGTGAAAAATAAATTCCCTAACATGGGAATAAACTGAGATAGCTTTGAGAATCAGCCTGGGGTCAAGGAAGAGAAAGGAATTAGAACTGAGCAATAAGGAAACATAAGAGAAAAAGGTAGAAATTTCAAAAAATCTCAGAAGAAAGAAAAATCAGTTTAAAAACCTAAGTACAAACACATAAGAAAAAATATTAATAACAAAAAAGAAAAATGATCTAGAGATCCTCTAAATAAGTTCAACCATCTCAAAATAAATATTGGAATATGAAGGAAAATTAATCAATATTTGATGAGGTAGAGGACCCATGGATTCTAAAAAAAAACATGGGACCACAGGAAGATGTTCCCCAAAGATTCGAGATTCCCAAATGAAATAAGAATTGTAAAAGTAGAATTTGTATTCTACACAGCAGAAATAACAAAAATAAAATAACAAAATAAAACAAAACAATATTAAAGACTAAATAAGTAAATATAGACCTACTTCTCATAATTTTAAATGTAAATATATTTAAGCCATTTGATAAAGAAAAAGTGACAAATTATAATTGAAAGAACAAAATTCCACAATCTTTTGCTGATAAGAAATGGAACTATAAAAAGATATATACAGAATAAAAAGGAGGGGCTGAAAAAAATTGACTGTTAGGTGAATCCAAAAAAAGTCCAACGTTACAATCACTATATCAGACAAAGCAAAAATAAAACTTCAAATCATAAAATAGAGATAAACAAGGAAACTACAAGGCAATGAACCAATATACATATTGTTTCAAATGCCTTAATAGCTAAATTCATGAAGGAAACATTAATTGAACTGCAAAAGACATAGACAACAATATAGAAATAACAGGAAACTTTAAAATCCCTTCTCTCAGTTTTGGACAAATTTAACAGAAAGATAATCAAAAAGAAGAATTCAACAAATTGTTGGAGAAATTAAAACAAAAAGCTTTTGGTATTTTCTAAATGGAGATGCTAAAGAATGTACACAGTTTATGGAAAATATGGAACTTTTACAAAAATTGACTGTATAGTAGGGCAAAGATATATTTCAAATAAATGTAAAAAAGCAGAAATGATATATGCTCCTGACTATTTTAAGGAAAAGTCCATTTATTCCTATGCTCTCAAGTGTTTTTATTAGGAATGGATGTTGGATTTTATCAAATGATTTTTCTGCATCTATAGAGATGATCATATGGTTTTTGTTTCTTTGGTTATTGATATAGTCAATTATGCTAATAGTTTTTCTAATATTGAACCAGTCCTGCATTCCTGGTATAAATCCTACTTGGTCATAGTGTATTATCCTGGTGACAATTTTCTGTAATCTTTTTGCTAATATTTTATTTAAGATTTTAGCATCAATATTCATTAGGGAGATTTGGTCTATAATTTTCTTTCTCTGTTTTCAGCCTACCTGGTTTAGGTATCAGTACCATGTCTGTGTCATAAAAGGAGTTTGGTAGGACTCCTTCAATCCCTATTTTTTCAAATAGTTTATTTAGCATTGGAGTTAATTGTTCTTTAAATGTTTGGTAGAATTCACATGTAAATCCATCTGGTCCTGGGGATTTTTTCTTAGGGAGTTGATTGATAGTTTGTTCTATTTCTTTTTCTGAGATGGGACTGTTTAGGATATTTACTTCTTCCTCTGTTAGTTTGGGCAAGCTATATTTTTGGAGGTATTTTTCTATTTCATTTAAGTTGTCGAATTTATTGGCATAAAGTTGGGCAAAGTAACTCCTAATTATTGCTCTAATTTCCTCTTCATTAGTGGGGAGTTCTCCCTTTTCATTTTTAAGACTAACAATTTGATTTTCCTCTTTCCTTTTTTTAATCAGATTTACTAAGGATTTGTCTATTTTTCATAGAACCAACTCTTAGTTTTATTAATTAATTCAATAGTTTTTTTACTTTCAATTTTATTGATCTCTCCTTTTATTTTTAGAATTTCAAGTTTAGTGTTTGACTGGGGGTTTTTAATTTGTTCCTTTTCTAGCATTTTTAGTTGCAAGCCCAATTCATTGACCTTCTCTTTCTCTATTTTATACAAATAGGCCTCTAGAGATATGAAATTTCCCCTTATTACCGCTTTGGCTGCATCCCATACATTTTGTTATGATGTCTCATTATTATCGTTTTCTTGGGTGAAGTTTTAATTATGTCTATGATTTTCTGTTTCACCCAATCATTCTTTAGTATGAGATTATTTATTTTCCAATTATTTTTTGGTCTACTTCCCCCTGGCTTTTTGTTGAATGTAATTTTCATTGCATCGTGGTCTGAAAAGGATGCATTTACTATTTCTGCCTTACTGCATTTGAGTTTGAGGTTTTTATGTCCTAATATATGGTCAATTTTTGTATAGGTTCCATGAACTGCTGAAAAGAAAGTGTATTCCTTTCTGTCTCCATTACATTTTCTCCAGAGGTCTATCATATCTAACTTTTCTAGTATTCTATTTACCTCTTTGACTTCTTTCTTATTTATTTTGTGGTTTGATTTATCTAATTCTGAGAGTGCAAGGTTAAGATCTCCCACTATTATAGTTTTACTGTCTATTTCTTCTTGCAGCTCTCTTAATTTCTCTTTTAAGAATTTAGATGCTACACCACTTGGTGCATATATGTTTAATATAGATAGTGCTTCATTATCCATGCTACCCTTTAGCAAGATATAGTGCCCTTCCTTATCTCTTTTAATTAGATCAATTTTTGCTTTAGCTTGATCTGAGAGCAGGATGGCTACCCCTGCTTTTTTGACTTCACCTGAAGCATAGTAGATTTTGCTCCAACCTTTTACCTTTAACCTGCATGTATCTCCCTGCTTCAGGTGTGTTTCCTGTAAACAACATATTGTAGGATTCTGGCTTTTAATCCATTCTGCTAACCGCTTCCTCTTTATGGGGGAGTTTACCCTGTTCACATTTATGGTTAGAATGACCAATTCTGTATTACTTGCCATCTTGTTAAAAAGCAGAAATGAAAAGGAAAGAAAAAACATATGCTTTGTAGATTGTAATGCAATAAAAATAGCGAAAAAATAAATTTAAAAACTCAAAAATCTTCATTTGTAATTTTTTTTTGTTTTTGGTCAATTCAGGGAGCAAAAATAAAAAAAAAATTACAAATGGAGATTTAACAAATATTAAATAATGAATAGGCTAAAGAATAAATCATAAAGGCAATTAGGTGGTACAGTGGAAAGAACACCAGTCAGCATTGCCTCACAAAATAAAAATAAGTCATAAAAAAGAATATTATGAAAAATTAATGATTATTTCCCAGTTGGCACTATATTGGTACTTCTTGGATCAAATGAAATATTTGTAAAGTATGTAATATGGCACCTAGTACATAGTAAATGCTATGTAAATGTTTATTCCCTTCTCTTTTCCTTTCCTTGACTTCTCCACCTTACCCCAAGAACCTCAGCCTCAGTACTCCTATTTCATCACTCTCCTCTGATTAAAAAGGCAGAGTACTGAATTCCAAAACACCCATTAAGAGAGACACTCTGAACAGACATCTCATTTTCAAACTGACTGCACTACTTTGGGACTTCTGTGACTTTTCTATCATGCTCTTGCATGGAGTCCCTCCCCTGATTTCCTTTCCCTTTGTTGTTGTCTTCTCTCATTAAACTGTAAGCTATTTGAGGTCAGGGAATGTCTTTTTTGCATTTATATCCCCAGTATTTAGCACAATCACAGAGTAAGAGGATAAATGTCATTTGATTGAAAAGATTCAATCTGCAGATTGAAAGAAAATGGAAGCTATAAAATAATATTCCAAATTTCTTGAGTGTAACTAAAGCAGTCCTTAGAAAAGGATAAATTATATCCCTATACATTGAAAAAATAGAAAAGAATTAATGAACTGAATATTCAAGAAAACTGAAAAATTAATAAATAAAAATGGTAAATGGTAAAAAAAAATTAGAGAAAAAATAGATAAATTAGAAATAAAAATGATATAGATTTTATTTCTAATTTATCTATTTTTTCTCTAATTTTCCATTCCATTCCAAAAAACTAGTTCTTTGAAAAGACTAACAAAAGGAATATTATGTGTGAGAAACAGCAAGAAGCCTAATCTGTCTGGAAGGTAGAGTAATAAAGGAAAATAATGGATAATAAATTAGAAATTTGGATTACTTGCATTGTCTACTTTATGTGGTTGTTGTGAGATACCATTTTTTAAAACTTTAAGCAGTATGTAAGTGTTATTATTAATAAGATTTTAAGCTATATATAGAATATATTTTAAATTCATGTCTTCTGATTCTGAGCTAGGGCTTTTTTCTGTTAAACCAACCCATTCTTGAGTTGTAGGATTGTACCATCTTACTGAAATTATTTTATTTACTGGTATAATTCACAACACAGAAAGTAGAGTAAAATAATTTATTATAGATATAACTACTGCCAAAGCAGTCCCTGTCTTATACGATGACCCAGAAAGGAAACTTCTCATCTGGAGATCTGTTCATGGCATTTTGCAATGCATGCATGAGAAAGAGAATAACTTATACAATTCTTATTTGGAATGTTACTGGAGGCCATGCTTGTAGTATAAAATGACTGGTGAGAATTGGGCTATTAACATTTATGACAATATTTAAACTGATAAAAGATTAATTTAAAAAATTACTGTCTTGAAGGCTTTGGTCACATTGGTTACTTTAGGGAAGTTGGTTTTGGGGATAGCTAGTTCCTTTCCCAATTAAAAATAAGTGGCCATCCAACCCTTTTTGAAATGATCCTACCTAAACTTGGTTGATTTCAACCTGCTAATCTCTTTTAGTGGATTTTTTAAAAAATCAAATAATGAAAAAAGATAGTAACATCCAATCAGGAATGGATATGACCAAATGTCAGAATGGTGTCAAAAATTATAGAAGAAAATGCTACTACCAAATATTTCCACAAAAGCCATTCCAAACAAACAAACCAAAAAACTAAAACCAAAAAACAAACCCACCACTATCTAAGTAGTGAAAAGTAGGAAGTTTTCTCAAATCTATAAACAGAGTAAATGTTATCAACTGGAAAATTGCTAAATAAATTATTTTAGATCATTGTAATTAAATATCACTTATGATGTAAAAAGTGATGAATACAGAAAATAATAAGAACCACACAAACTCAAAATAGAAGTAAAGCCTCTCATTATAATAAAATAAGTGGGAAGAATAACAAAAAATGGAAACTGAGCATTTTATAAATAAATGCCCAAACTTGATACCAAAGAAGAAATGAGAATGCAGCTCTTACCCTTCTTCATAGAGCTAGAGCACTATGGATTTGGAACACTGTTTACATTGTTCTGCTTGGTTGATCAATTTTGTTGAACTAATTTAAAAATTATTATTAAATAATAATTATTAAATATGCCATTTGACTAAGGGAATGGGGAATATATCAAACAATAAAAGATAATGAAAAATACAAATGAAAAGAATAAAATTAAAAAATGAAAAGCTTTCTCATTCCTCTAAATCTTCATTAGGAAGATGACTACCCATTTGTACTTGTTCAAATCTATTCACATTCTGTCTCTGCAGGATAAAGTTTGGTCATTTTTGCCCTATGGTTTCTTTAAAAAATGACTAAAACCTTCCAACTTCCTCACTGATGTAGATCATCCCAGGAAAAATATAGATAAAGATGGTATCTTTTTTGTTTTGATCTACTTGATTCTTGTCTTTAAGTGGAAAAACCTTTTATATACGTAATCATTATAGGCCTTATATCAAATACTTTGCTCAGTTTTCCTTTTTCTCTTATACAGGTTATTAAAGTGTGGGATTTTGAAACAGGAATGTTTCTGTCTGAATTTATTGGAGCTCATGGCAATGCAGAAATCACCTGCTTGACTTTTGATTCCAGTGGGAGAAGGTACACTCATTCTCAATTGTTTTTTCAACTGAGAATTGTCATTGAATCTTTTGATCTTGAATCTTAATAAATAATAATTCCACTTCAGACTGATCACTGGTGGCAGAGATGGATGTTTAAGAATCTGGAACTATAACAGTGGGCACTGTCTGAAAACTCTAAACCAAGGCAAGTGATTTCCATTTTTCTGGGCTTCATAATATAAGAGTATGTGCACTTAGTGAGTAGTATGGGCCAAAAGGATTAAAAGTATTATGAATGTGTCAAGTGTTATTCTCTTTCTGAATTTCTCTGTAGGTCAATGTTTTGAGGGAAAGACTTGATTTAGCTTATTTAGAGTGTTTAGCATTATATTCTAAGCATTTTTGATAGCATGGCATGCCATCAAAAAAAATAGTCAATGACAGTATTTCACACAGGTTTCCTTCTCATACTGCAAAATTGGCTACTTCCACAGACATTTAAAAACCCATGAAGCTGGAGTGATAAGACATAATACCATAAAAAAGGTCTTTTAAGGATCTCCAGTAATTGTCCCTATATCTCTCTCTACACCAATCTCATGTCATTTTTATGCCATCTGTGTGCAAGTTTCTAGCAAGATGTTGAGGTTTTCACATTGGGTAGAAAGGGATGCCCCTCTAAGATGGATCACTGTTTTACATCTCAGACCCATGTAGTAGTGTTATTAAGTAGACAGATTTCCTATCATGAGTAACAACTACCATAAGATCAATGATTGTAGAGGAAAGGTGTGTACTCCTGGTCATTGACTTTATATAAGATGGTATAACTACTACTCTTGTATCCTTAATTGCTGGGATTGGTGCTGCTTCCACTAGAAAATCTCTCATATCATCCACAATCCAATCTCCTCTCACTATGATATCTTTAAACATGTTCACCACCTCGTGGTAGGAAGTCAAGACACTAGTTATCAAAGAATCTCATTTAACAGTGACGACTCTAAGCAAGCTGGAATGTATTGCTGTTTCGGTTTACAAACTCTAGCTACTATTTCTTCATCCTCATATCCCTTATATTACCCCCACAGTGACCACAGTATGATGCAGAGTCTTTGCAATGTAATCTGCCTCACAGTCAAATCATACTTATCTTAACAATACTTAATGAGCATCAAGTTGTATTGCTGTGTACAAAATTTTCAATATCTGACTAACCATGGTGCTATAATACAATGTAAAAATAACACAGCAACATCTTTACACAGAACAGGATAATAGTTTTTTTTTTTTTAATCACTCATTTCATCTATAAAAATCATATGTTAAAAAAATCATAGCTAGAAAAAAAATAAAAATCTTAAATGAATCCCAGAAATTTTAAGTAAACTACAATGGAAATCCAGAATAGCCCCAACAATAAAACTCTGAACCTGGAGAAAGATATTCCAGGTTCAAAAGCACAAAGCAAAACAAACTAAAACTTCTGAGCCCCCACTAATATTTATTTTACCAGACCAACCAAATTCTCAAGTCAAAGCAAAAGACATTTAATTAAACAGCCCAACAAAATTAATGGCAAGAAAATTTTTCCCCTTCCAAATGGAGGTGGTCTTTTCACAGATCCCCATATGATAGGTGGGAAGGAAGATGCATATCTAAGGATCATGCACAGATGAGTGCACAGTGTGGAACAATTCATATTACCAGTTCCCAGTGAATTTCCAGCTCTAATGTAGCTGCTCTCCTGCAGAACTGCTAACAATCCTGTTAGGCTCTTTTTCCCTACTCTCTTCTACTGCCCTTCTGTGAATGGGACTACTCTTGGTATATCATTTATTGGCAGTGCTGGTTTTAGCCTTGATAGGGTCTGATCTGTACAGGAGTTTATCATTTCTTTTAATTCTTTTAGAGCCTCTCACCTTTTTGAATTCATACCGGGGCCATAACTAATCAAATAAGGGCGTTGTCTGCCCTTTTAATTCCTTTCCTTTTGCTTCAGCTATCATGACCTCACCCTTCTTTACTACTTGACTTAAAGATAAAAATTTCCCTTAACTTCTTCCTGTTTCCATTATGCTAACTGTAGTCCATATTAATTCTTAAATGGCTTCCTCTAAAATTCCTTTCATCTAGATGATTTTTACAGTGGTCATAAGCATAAACTCTGTACAATTAACGATGTCCTTTCCCTTTCTTGGTGACTTTGAACTTCTTTATTTTTTAAACAAGAGAGGTTACTTTAAAATGAATGTATATGATAGCTATTTCTAATTTACTCAATCATTCTGTCCCTTCTCTTCCCACCAAGTAAATGTCTTTCCCCTTCTTTGTACAACCAGATTTCTTTTTTTTTCCTTCAAGTGTTTGTTTTTGAATTAATTCATTCTCTTCTCTGAGCAATTTCTTTTCAAGTGGAAAACAAACTCTACAATATATATAAACAGAGTCCAGCAAAACAAATTCCCACATTTGTCATATTTGAAAATATGTTTCTACATCAAGTTCATTACCTCTATCAGAAGATGTGGCATTTTCATTTGCACTAATATTTATTGATGTATTAATTAGAGTTCCAAAGTCTTTCAAAATTGTTTTTCTCTATAATGTTGTATCAACTCATAATGATATTCACAATTGTTTTTCAGAAATTGTCCACTTATGGTACAATAATATTCCATTGCTTTAATAAAACACAAGTGGTTTTGCCATTCCCTATAGGACATTCACTTAATCTCGAATTTTTAGTTACCTACAAAAGGAGCTGCTATAAATAGTTGAGCACACAGACATCATTCTTTTTAAAAAATTCTTTGAAGTCTAGACTTGGTCATGGTATAAGTGGATTAAAGGGTATATTCAATTTGGTAACTTTTGGGGCATGGTTCCAAATTGCCAGGTCATGTATCCATTTGTATCCTTTCTTTGTGTATAGTGTGAGGTGTTGGTTTAAACTTAATTTCTCACACATAACTGTTCAATTTTCTCAGCATTTTTCCCAGTAGTGATTCCTTTCCTTTATTGAATGAGTTCTTTGTGTTTATCAGATACTATACCAATGTATTTATTTGTTAGTATATGTCATGTGCTTAGTGTATGTCATGATCTACTGATCAACCTCTTTCTGTTTAATTTTTTCCTTTTTACCACTACAAAATTGTTTTCATGATTACTACATTATAGTGTTATTTGAGATCTGGTCCTTATAAAACCCCTTTTCTTTTAATTTTTCTTTCCTTATTACCCTTAAGATTCTTAAACTTTAATTCATGACATGAATTTCATTATTATTTTTTTCTATCTATAAAATATTTTGGGAGTTTAATTTATACAGCACTAAATAAATAAATTCATTTAAATAACATTGTCATTATATTAGCTCATCCTATTGATTAATTTTTCATAATTATCTATATCTGTCTTTTTTATTTGCAAAGAATGTTGTATAAAGAGGGACAAATAATCTCTAGATGAATCTTGGTATAGATTTGCAAAAAGTAATAATTTTCTCTTTGTGCTTATTTCTTCTTCTTCTTCTTCTTCTTCTTCATCTTCATCTTCATTGCTATAGTTAGCATTTTTAGCACTATGTTACTGAATAGCAGTTGTGATTATAAGTACCTTTGCTTTACTCCTGATTTTACTGAAAGGCCTCTAAATTTTCTTATTTACATGTTATGTTTGTTGTTAGATTTAGATAAATTTATTGTTTGAAGGAAATATCCATTTATTCTTATGGTTTATAGAATCTTGATAGAAATGAGTATAGAATTTTGTCAACAACTTTTTTAGCATCTATTGATAAACATATGATTTTTATTATTTATATCAATATTGTGGATACCATTAAACTTCTTAAAGGACTCAGGCCCTACTGAATATTCTAAATATTGCAAAATCTAAAGATGATTAATAAAGTAAGATAGGTTCTTTATACTATTATTACAATCATTGTCATGTTTTTCTACGTTTTTATTTTGTCTACCGATAGAAATATTGTGATAAATGGCTACTGAAAAGAAGCTAAAGGATTGTTTAATGTTTACAAGAATTTTGGTAAAATAGTTGGGAAGGGCATGCATGAAAAACATCATGAAACTATAAATCCTGATCCTCCCTTTTGCTGTAAGAGTATTTAATAGACTTACCATGAGGAAGGAAGAAAGAAAGAAACAAGCATTTACTGAGTACCAGGTTTAATTCTTTCTACTATGATCTATGTGATCCTCACAACAACTCTAGACGGTAGATGCTATTATTACCCTCATTTTGAAGTTGAAAAAAATGAGGCAAAAGAGATTAAGTGACTTGTCCAAGATCATACTGCCAGTAAGTATCTATCTGAGGACAAATTTGAATTCAGGTATTCCTAATTCCAGGCCCAGGGCTCTAGGTACTGTGAAGAGCAGAAAATTAGCTTTCTGGTTATAAGGTTCAGTTTGGTAAATTGACAAAGCTTTCCTAACTTTCAGGGTCTTTGAATAGGAGCCTGGAAGTTATCATTAATTTTTTTAAAAGTCAATGGTTTCTCCTCTATTCACAAGTAGAATCAGACCCAAAATAATCAAAACAATTCAAGTGTTTATAATGGAAATGAAAGTTTCTTGAGAACAGGAATTGTTTTATTCTTTATGCTTATATATCTCTAATGTGTAGAACTACCTAACAAATAGTAGGTACTTAATAAATGCTTGTTGACCAATTGATTGATTTAAAGTGTTTTTGAGAATACAAATTGATTGTATTATTTTTCTAGATGAAAAGCACAATGAAGTCTGTGACTGTACCTATGTAGAAGTTTTTCAAAATAAGTAAGTTATAGCCACAATAGTAAGACTTGTTTTTCAGAAATGTTAACTTGGTGGAGAGAAAACTTGGTGGATTTGTAATATCCTCAAATATTTCAAGGATTGCCATGAACAACTTGCTTTCAGATACTGTATTCTAATTGGTCTCCCTATTTCCAACTTCTCCTCTCTAATCCAGGATTTCCAGGATACTTCTGAACAATTTATTATATCATGGAGTAGTGGAAGGAGCACTTGTAATCAGAAGACTGAGAGTTGAATCTTACCTCCCTGTTAGGCATATAAACTTGAAAGGTTATTTAACCTTTTTAAGCCTCTTTTCCTTCATTTATAAAATGGGGCTAATAACCTAGCTTATAAGGTAATATTTAACTTATAAGTATCAAATAAGACACCATACCATAAAATACTATATAAGTAAATAATAACATCATTGCCTGCTTTCATAAGAATAAGTTACTGGGAGATAATATGTTCCTTCACATGCTTTTTTTTTTTTTTTTTTTTTTTTTTTAACCATCCCAGAATAACTTAAGCTCAACATTCTACTTGAGATTTACAAATTCCCCAAATTCTATAAAGTGAAAGAAGCAGTTGTCTGTTAACTTGTAACTTTGGAGTTGGAGTTCATAGGATTTTAGATTTAATACTTAGAAGTCATTTAGTACAACACACTCAACTCTCTAAAACTTGACCACTAAGTTACAGATGGATTGCAATTCATATGAGAGTGATGAAATCCTGGGTCCTTGATTTATTAATGCAATTCATAAGTGCTTAAATATCTGACTTCTGAATTTTTATTGTTTTAGGTACATCATAGCTGTGGGATGGGACAGAAGAATAAACATATATTTTGTAAGTGAACAACAAAATAAAAGTTTCACCTCCTTGATACAGGATAAACTTTGTATCAGTTGACTATTTTCCTTTTAAAAAGAAATATTGGGGAAAGGTTAATATGGTTGTTTGTTTTTAGCATTTCTTACCTGGTAATATACCTGGCTAGTGAAGCAGAAATTGAGTGAGGAAAGAATTCTTTAGATTCTCTTCTGGAAACATTTTCTTGTTCTGGTTTTACTCCTGTTGTTTGTTCTTCATGATCTCAGTTGGGTGCTTGAGAAAACAGATTACAGAGATAGTAAGTGGCAGACATGGCTGAGTCATATTGGGCCACCCTTAGAATCTATTCACTTTAACAACCATTTATTGAATTGTTACATGGTAGACACTGAGCTAGTTTCAGTGGGGAATAAAAAAATCAATCAGATACATAGTTTCTGTCTTCAAATTCTACTATCCTAATTGGTCTCCCTACTTAAAGTCTTATACTTTTTAATATTCTGAATTCACAACATACATATTAAATCTTTATGGAAGGCACAGTTACAAAGACTAAAATTATAGTGGGGAGAAGAAGAGGAAGTGCCTGATCTCAAGGAAATACAATATTTACCCAAGTAAATAAATTAAAAATAGTTTCAAGAGGGAGAAAATGCAAATAATTGGGAAAATCAGGAAAGATTCTCATATAGAAAGTGGTACCCAAGCTTCGAAGAAACTAAGAATTCTATCAGTTGAAGGTACCAGATAGATATTGTTAGAAATAATACTCTTGGCACTGAAATCAGATATCAAGGAAAATCTATTAAAGAAGAATTTTAAGAAATCCTCTTAACATTTCTGGCCAGAAGCAGATCCCACTCCTCTTTGGGAAGAGAGAAATGGGGGAAACTTTATACTTCCTCATGTGACACAGCTCCTTCCTTCAGAGAACAGATTGACCCATTTTATCTGGGTTACAGTCTTTCTGATACGTCCCTACATGTTTCCCCTTAATATGTATAAAATATGACCCCTCTCGTCATACATCCCACGTTCAAAAATGGCAGAAAACTCCTTTGGGGTATGTTGTTTAATATTCAGTTAACCTATTAAGCAGGCACAGTAGTAATTTGGTCAAGTCTGGTCATTGACCCCAACAAGTTTGGGCTGAATCAGCTATTATCTTAAGTTTGTGGTTTTCTCAAAACCACTAGAGTCTTTCTTGATTGGCTGAATCCACCTGTGCCTTTCTAGCTCCTCAATTTCTTTTTAGCTCAAGGCTTCTATTGATCTCTTAATTGTTCTGTGAATCCTAACCTTCTCACATTCTGAAAACCTCTTGGTCAGTGGTACTCACTATCCCACACTACCTCAAAACTTGAAACTCTGTGGAAACCAACTTTTCAGCATTTCTCACAATACATTTCAGATATGAGAACTATATATTGTTTTTCATCCTTCATTCTTGAAGAGAATCAATCACATCAGGACGGTGATATCTTGATTTACAAGTGAACTGGATTTAAGTGAAGCAGGATTGTACAAAGTCATCACCCTCACTCTTCCAGAGTCATCTGAGTCTAGTGAAAAGACATAGGTCGGGATGACTGGAGATGGCCCCTGATGCAGTAGAGAGACATTGGCCTTTTTAAGCTAAGGTGTTTTCTAAGTCTCAAATGGTCTAAGTCAATACATATTCAGTGAATGTGTTATTAAGGCTAGGTAAGAAATTAGGCAGAAGATGCCCTAGTTTGCCTGCCCAAAAAACAAAATCAATATAAGAAGGTAAGATCCCAGGGTTTCTGGCTAGAACAGAAACATTTGTTATTTACACTGATTCTGAGCCACTAAAACCCAAACAATGACCAAGTGAGGCTTGAACTGGGACCTATTTTTGGCCAATCAGTTATAGCCAAAGTGATTTGGTTTTAAGGCATGGTCAAATAGCTTTATTTGTATCCAAAGGCAGAAAGGTGAAGAATGAGGAAGAGCTAAAAAGTCAGTTTGACTGAAATAGTGTACATGTAGGAAAGTAAAATGATATTACCTCTATTGTCATACATTGCTGTCAGTACCATTAGACTCTGTATTTTTATTATTGTTTAGTCTCTTCAGTCATGAACTATTTGGGATTTTTTTTTTTTTTTTAGCAAAATCACTGGAGTGGTTTATTGTTTTCTCATTTTACAGATGAGGAAATTGAGGCAAATAGGGTTAAATGACTTTCCCAAGGTCACATAGATAACAAATGTCTGAGGCCAGATTTGAATTCAGGTCTTCCTGTAATGCCAGAGAAACTGAGGCAGGAGAGAGATTAGAGAGTTTTTAATATTTTATTAATGGGAGAGTAAAATTGACTGGACAGGACTCTTGTCTCAAATTATCCAGTCAGATAGAGATAAAGATATACTGGGACCAAGAAATCCATGTTGGTCCCAGGGCTGGAGGAGACTGTCATCCCAAAGAATCCAGTGTCCAGCATATGGCTGCCAGCCTCCAGCCTCCAGCAATGAATGGAGGGACCCCAACTTCTTAAATACCTTTTCTCTGAACAAAGGAAGGGGTGAGAAGTGTGGGAAAAACTTCTGTCAGGATGGGGGAGGCCATAAACCCCAAAAAACCCAGAGACAGGATGTCTGAATACACAGAGATAAAGATGTCAGTTGAGTTATCTTGGAATATTTTAGAGGGATATTGTAAATTCTTGAGGACAGAAAAGAGTCAGGAGGTCTACTCTCTTGTTTGTCTTGCTAACAATTTATAATCTTAGAGCAAATGGTCCTCAGTCACACCAGAGTGGGGGTGTGTGTGTGTTACAACTTAGGGAATTGACACAGAATAGTTAAAGAAACTGAGACAAGGTAAACTAGTGCAGGGAAACTGAGTCAAGACAGTTAAAGAGAACTATGGCATAACATTCCACACTCTCTCTCCTAAATATTCAAACCTTTGAATCTTAGCACCTTCCTCTAGGTACCCAGGAGGTCTTTGACCCACCCTATATAAAGCAAATGAGCAAAAATAAAACTAGAAAAATGTAAGGACTCATATGGCAAGAGCAAGTCTCTCCCTGATAACCCCAGAGTTAACAGCTGTACAAAGACTCCCTTGTTGCAAGCATGTCAGGTCCTCTACAGTTCTGGAGCACCATCTCAGCCAGAGAATCCAGTTTGAGATGGACAGTTAGATCTGTAGTCATTTATGCACTTAACTAACAGCAGGGCTCAAGGGCTCATTCAAAGGGCAACCCACTCCAGGGGAGAAGGGTAAGGCTTGGAGTAGCTTCACCTGTCTCCACCCAGAGCTGCTGCTACTAGAATACAGATTTCTGAGCAGATTATGCAGAGTTAGACCATCAAGGCAGGCAAACCCCAAACTTTTAGATGCCTGATATCAAACAAGGTTCTTTGAAATGCTGAGGTACTAATTAATGAACTGGGGTTACATGAATGGAAAAACAGATCAGAGAGACTGCCAGTCCAGGACAGGTGTCTGATTTCTAAAACTTTTCTAAAAAAAAATAATCCCCAAAACTGAGTCTGCCAGGGCAATTCCAACAAATAAGGGATTCTAAAGCTAAAACATTCAAATTCAATCTAAACTAGTGAGATGCGGGGGGTGGGGCAGAAATGCCTAAGGCAAGTGAATAGGAGCTAGGGATTCCCATTCTTTCAGGTATTTTGAAAAAAGTATACCAGTTTCCCCAATGTTCTACCTCTTCCTCCCCTTTTTTTTCCTCCCTGAAAGGAATTATCAAATGACCATTCCCCATATAAATCCCAAGAGTGAATCAAAATCCCTATACATAACAGACTAGTACAGAAGCATTTCCTAAAAATCTCTCAAACATAACAGCAATAATTACACAGTTTTAACAGATCCATCCCAAATCTTAAACACACAGTAATAGATGATCCAGGCAAGGTTTAACAGTCAGTCATCAACCATTCCCAAAGTCCCTTATATCAGTCCAAAGTACACTCGATCAAGGTCCAATCCATGGTCTCATTTAAAAAACTGCTGCTCCAGGCTGTGAAGTGATAGGAGGCTCTCATTCCATGCAGGGGATGGATATGCCATGCTGAGAATCAAAGCTGATCAAAGCTGATCCAGGTCCCAAAAGCAAGCCAATATCTGTAATTTGACCAAAATCTACAACAAAAACACAAATCTAACAAATAAAGATTAGATCAGTCTCAGATAGAAAGACTCAGTTCACCAGACTGCTGCAAAATATGAGGAGGCCAAAATAAATTGGCCAGCAGTTTCCTATGTGAAGAGATGAGTTTGTTTTACAAGCCAAGCAAACTGGTGTAGTCCCAAGTTGCAACATCAGTGAGGTCTCACAGACACCTGTTAATTGTTCTCTTATCATGTAGAAACCTTAAAGAAATAAAACACAAATATCCAATAACAGACAGATGACCAGGGGAAATTATCAGTTGCCCAAGCATTCAGGATACAATAATGACATATAACCAGACTGAAAATAGCAAGGCATGACATAATTGAATTGCATTAACAGTTTCTATTGACCATTGCTCTGATCACAGAGATCAGTTACAGAAGAAAAAATGCAAGAACATAACAATAACATAACATAAACAATTAAAACTCAACCTTCAGCACTACAGAATAAAATAGCCTTCACCCAATTTTATTCTAATCAATCCTCCCAGTAACTGTCAGAGGGTGGAGCTTTAAAACTCCCAAATAGCATTAACTAATTAACCATAAGCCTAAGAACTTTTACCTCCAATAACGGATGCCATTAATCAAATTTCTGATAACTCTTAAACAAAGATTTATCATAACTTTACAGTAATAACAGAAAAATTTTGCCTCAGTAAGTTCACAACTTAGAACAATTATCATATCTAGGTAGATGTTACATAAGTGAACATTATACATACAAATCATTTTGCTTTTAAAATACCCAATACATAGAAAAACATCCCAAATTACATATTGTCGATAACAGAAACATTTTCAAAAGGACAAAGAAAAAAACTATTATTTTCAGAGGCTCTTTAAATAACTTCAGGATGACCCAATATAATCAATTTAAACTTATACAAAAGACCCAATTCCACATAAAAGAATTCAAGAAGATTTTTTTAAAAATAGCAATTAAACTTTTAGAAATATTCCTACCAAAGTATGGATCACATTTATGACCATATTCCTTAATCAAGAAAACTTTTATGTATCAAGAAACAAATATTCAATCAATTAACCTAAAAGTAAGTATATTCCTTTAAGATCACAGTTTGAAGCACTGGCCGTAATCAGATAAGAAAAAAACGTCAGGAACATACTTAGAGGAGAGGGGGAGGAGAGGATTCCATGTGGCCACCCTTCCCCCACTCCTGCTCCCTAAAAAAACTTCCCTCAGGTTCCCCACTCAATTTCCTACATGGGGATTCTTTTCAAGATTTAGCCCATCAGTTTCCCAACATCAGGTTTCTTCCCAAATTCACCCATTTCCAACTTTCTCTTTCTCCCTGGCTACATACTTGAACAATCTCCTTAAAGAACTTTCCTACCAGATTCCTTTGGAAAAGTAGCAGAAGACAGTGGGGGTGGGTGGCTCCCTCCCCCACCTCTTCACCTACTCCCAAAAGTCTTTCTTTCACCTTCCTAAAACCATGCAAACCTCTAATTGCCCTGCAAACCTCTAATTGCCCTGCAAATCAGTCCTTTCTAAATCACCTGCATTTCTCTTTCCTTTTTCCTTCAAAAATCTGTAAGATTCATACTATAGTGAATAGCCCAAACCTCCATAAAACCCCCACATGTCCAGCAAAGCTGAATTTAAAGTATAACTTATATTAACAAATAACTCAATATATTTAGAAGGTAACAAACTGAATCAAACTAAATACAGCTGTTTTTAAAAGTTTTTTTTTTTTCTTTTCTCTTCCACCACATTTCTTCTAACAGCTATTAACATCTTATCTCCAGAGCTTTTTATTGCCCAGGCCAGACTAAGCTTGAATTTTATTGCTCTTTACTCTAGTAGGCTGTTCCTTAAAAAAGTTTAACATCACAAACAAATTTTCCTTAATCATTGTTCTTAAAAGTTAACAAAGCTCTTAAATAAGCAAACAGACTAGGGGCTGTTTCCAGGATCTCCACCCCCAGTGAGAAGTTTGTTTCACCTTGAATTCCTTTTCCCATTCCAGAATCCAAAGGGGCCTCTGTGAACTTCCAAGCCCATGTAGTGCTTTTCTCTGCCTTTACAGAGAATGCCTAGATATTCCATTCAAACTTCTTTCCTTTAAATGTTAGCACACTGCTCTTCTATATATACATATTTAACTTTCCCAAACTTTCAAATCCCTTTCAATCTATTTTTTAAAAATTTATTTCTTCTCTCTCTTTTCTCCCTTTTTCTCCCAGGCTGCTGCAGTCAGCCAGAGACAGAGAGAGAGAAAGATTTTTCAAACTTCTTGATATTTTCTAAGCCTGCAATACAGAGGCTGAATTCTTATCTCTTATAAGCTTGCTAACTTTTGCCACAGACACACACAGACACACATGGAGCTCCATTTTACTAAGCACAGTTGCAACGTTGTTCTAAAAAATTTTCAACCAACAACATAATAGACAAATCACACAGAACATAGAACACACATCACACAGACTACACAGTTCCAACATTAAACAAACATATAACACATACCCAGAGGATATTTTCCAGCGTCCCAGAAAATACCCATCTCAGAACTTTTAAACCCGTCGGTATTTATTCTGAGACTACAGGTTGCTAGCAACAGATCAGACCAGAACCAGAATAACCAGAACCAGAACCAGAACCAGATGGTACCCTAAAAGGTACCCAGATAGACTTACTCTCCCAAATGCCGAATCGATTTTGTTGTCCACTGTAGGCCAGACTGAGGCTGAAAAACTGCTTCCTTTTCCCCGGAGGCTCTGGGGGTAACCAGAGTGCTGATCTTTTCCTAAGGAATAGACCCAAAATCCTGAGCCTCCTCCGGCCTAGGTGGAGACTGAGAGGTCTCTATCTCTAATCCAATTCTCAGTTTCTATTATCTCAGTGGGACCTCCAAAATGTAATGCCGGAGAAACTGAGGCAGGAGAGAGATTAGAGAGTTTTTAAATATTTTACTAATGGGAGAGTAAAATTGACTGGACAGGACTCTCATCTCAAATTATCCAGTCAGAGAGAGATAGAGATATACTGGGACCAAGGAATCCATGTTGGTCCCAGGGCTGGAGGAGACTCATCCCAAAGAATCCAGCGTCCAGCATACAGCCGCCAGCCTCCAGCCTCCAGCCTCCAGCAATGAATGGAGGAACCCCAATTTCTTAAATACCTTTTCTCTGAACAAAGGAAGGGGTGAGAAGCGCGGGAAAACTTCTGTCAGGATGGGGGAGGCCATAAACCCAAAAAAACCCAGAGACAGGATGTTTGAATACACAGAGATAAAGATGTCAGTGAGGTATCTTGGAATATTTTAGAGGGATATTGTAAATTTTTGAGGACATAAAAGAGTCAGGAGGTCTCCTCTCTTGTTTGTCTTGCTAACAATTTATAACCTTAGAGCAAATGGTCCTCAATCAGACCAGAGAGAGGGTTTTACAACTTAGGGGATTGACACAGAACAGTTAAAGAAACTGAGACAAGGGAACCTAGTGCAGTGAAACTGAGTCAAGACAATTAAAGAGAACTGTGGCAAAACATTCCTAGCTCCAGATCTAGAATTGTATCTGACTTCAAATGCCAAGAAGATTACTGATTATTTTGATGGATCATCTAAACTGATGAGGTTGCCAAGGTACCACCATATCAGAAAAGTCATTCATCTAATATCTAGAATGAATTAACACACAAAAAATAGCAGTATCATATGCTTGTGGACACATAATAGTCAGGTAAGATAGGGCAGCCTTCTACCTAGTAGCTCATAGCATTTCTTACTTTCTTTGTTGCCAGGAAGGAAAGAAACTGAGATACCATTGGATTGTCCTTTTTGTATTTGAACTCAATTTCAGTTCCACATTTTCTGGGTCGTTGGTTCTTCAGGCTTTGTAACCAATTAGATGATTTTCATCATCATAAAATACTAATTCTTAGTTGTGGCTGGAAACAAACTTTCAAATTTCTACATATTTAATTGAAATTAGAAAGGGAACATCTGTGTATGCTTTATAACCCACAAGAAAAGATGAATCTGAGCAACTCTGAAAGAGAAATTCTTAACCTGTGGTCTGCAAACTTTTTATGCTTAATATTTTATAACCATTTCAACATGATTGGTTTCCTTATAATCTTCTGTGTTTTATTTTATGCATTTAAAAACATTTTCAAGAATGGATCCATAGGTAGCATCAGACTGTCAAAAGGATCCATAAATAAAGAAAGTTAAGGACTCCTGCCCTATGGATGTTTCTCATTAGCCAACTACTATTCCCCCCCCCCCCCATATATATATATATATATTATATATATATATATATATATATATATATATATATATGTATGTATGTATGTCCCGTCCAGCAGGACCTCGTAATTCGTGGGGTGTCGAGGAAACGACTAAGACCTGCAAGAGAAACGGGCGAGAAGGAGGAGAGAGACTACATTGCAGTGGAAAAAAGTCTCATTTATTGAAAAAAGGAGCTTAGTTATATATGGTTTGACTGCCTGCGTTTTCTGGGTGGGGGGTTGCAATGTAAAGAGAAGAATGTCAGAACACAGGTGTGGCTGACATCCTGGGGCATACTCGTTATCTAGTTCCAGGGCGGATATGGCCGATTTCCTGGGACACACTCGTTATCTTGTCTCAGGAATTTAGGACATATTGTTTGTTCACAATGTTTTAGCTAGCCGTATCAAAGTTTACGCACAGGTCGTCATGTTCTTCTTGGCTCTTTGTTTCCTGTCTCCAACATATGTATATACATATGTATACATATGTATATATATAAAAAATATTAAAATTATGTTATTTTATTAAAAAAATATCAGGTACCCTAATCAGGTAAACACACACATATACATATACATATGTGTATGTATACACACACACACACATAACATGTTGTTTATTTTGGTTAGACTGTAATATTCTTGAAAGCAGAAGTTGTTTTCATTTATCTTTTTATCTCCAGTATCTGACACATAGTAGGCATTTACTAAATGCTTATTTGCTAACTTGATTACCTATCCTTTCACTGAACCCTTTAAAATCCATTGTCCTAAAATATATTTTGCATGTCAGATAATGTATAGCTTTCTTCTCTTTCTCCATAATGAAGTTTAAAATGGAATTATTTCTTACTGCCAGAATTTCAACCATATCTACTCTAGCAACAAATTCCCTCTTTTTGGTCAACTAGAGCCAGAATGGCTATTCTTATGGCTTTTCTTTATCTTTTGAAGAATGAAGTTATTATTAAGGCTAATCAGTACTCTGTCAGATATTCCACTGTTAGGGAGAGAGAAGTTTTGGAGGATATATAGATAATTGAAGTCTCCCATGACTCTTAGATCATGTCTCTCTGCTAAATTTGTGATGTGCTTTACAAACTTATCTGATTCTTTTTTCTGTCCAGCTGATAATACTATCACAATGTTGATACTGTTTCTACCTCCATTGATTCTTGCCCAAATTTCAGTGTTTCCTCCATCCTAGATTTCCTGAAATCAGTCTATCTTCTTAATAAAAAAAAGTGCCGTTCTACCTTACCTTTTAAATCTACTTTATTTCTTTTGAGTGAAGTAGTCCAGTTGTAAGTCACATCTTAATAATTTTCAATGGTCTATATGAGTTCATATTTATCACCTTGCATTGGGATCTCTAATTCACTGTATTTATGACTCATATTTTGTGAATTTATGGATCTGAGGTCATGAATTTTATTGTTCTTTCTCTTTTTTTGTATATTGTTTCTTGTAAATTAGTGGTTCTTTTTTCTGCTATTCTTCCTAGTTGTGACTATTGTTCTCTATAATATCTAGATCTGTTTGAACATTTTTCTTTTTCCTCCTCAACTTTCAATTTAAAGTCCTAAACAGATTTAGAAACATAATGGATAATGGCCAAGAAGAACCCAGTTTTAGGAACATGCACAGGTTCTTTGCTTGATGTGTATCTATGTGAAGAACTGGTGAGTCTGAATTTGTTGTGCATAATAGAAATGTTGTGCATAAAATCATGCAGAAGTCTAGTGAAGAAAAGTCTCTGAGCTGGAACTGAGTGTGTACACTAAAAGCACAAGTAGACCAATGATCTTTTTTCTCCTGGTAGCTTTTGAATAAGGAGGAAAAAAATCCTGTAACCTATGGATGGGGGAATCCTTCCTCCACCTAGTTGCCATGTAGTCCCAAACACTTGGACCTGTTGTTTCTTCTGTGTCTGCACTGTCTCTTCTTTCTTGGTCTTAGATATATGAGTGTCAGACTCAATGGATCAGGCCCTGACCTTCTGAACTTTGAAAAGTCAGAAAAACATATTAAATTTCCAATGGCTGAGGTGGGAGAGGAAAGTGTACTCCGGGTCTTAAAAGTTTTTGTACTTCAGGTCTTGCTTTATAACCTCTGTAAATATCCTTTTGTAAAAGCCAATTGATATTAATTGATTCATTGTTACCAAGGAAGATCATTGGGGATATCATGGTATTAATGATCAGTTAATTGTTACTGAAAAGATGTTAACTAGATGGAGGATCATGAACAATAATACATAGAAAGATACCCTAATCTCTCTGGTTATCTTTAGGATCCTAGAAAGAAATGTAGTCAGACATGCTTTGGGAACTCAACTTGATTTTTGAAGTATGAATTAAGAAAATGAGCCTAGAGTCCCTTAATCAAGTACATTCCATCTCTCAATACCTAAATTTAAAGTGAAATTCAAAAAATCCAAATTTCTTTCTCAAAAACTATCTTCTTAAATCTATTCACTACTGAAATCTACATTCATCTTCTGGACTCCCTACCTTCAAAAGGCAATGTTATTGAAAATATCACCTTGTTCCTAAGACCTTCGGTTTTTCTCCCCAGAACTTCATAATGTTTAGTCTTTGTTTATACATGCTTCCTGGTAGTATAATTTGTTCCAGCATAAATCATAAAAAAGATAATGCTCATCATATTTGACAACTTTTAAAAATCTCTATTATGAACCAAAAATATGCTTCAAGACAACTAATATTATTTATATCCTTAATAGTCCCTTATTGGGGAGTCATAAACGACCACTCTTCCTCCCTGTTGACATCTATGGTTTATATATTTTTTTTTCTTATAGGATAAGAAGGTGCTTCTTCTTGAAATGATCTGTGTCTCCTCTCCATGTGAAGTAACCCAATGCTATTATTAAACTCTAAATATTCAGTGGTCATTGTTATGCCACATTCTTCCATCATTTGATAGCCTGACATAATTTAGGATTACCCTTTGACCATTCAGGTTCATTATCTTCTTTATTTCCTCCAAGAAACTCTTCTTCCATTCTTCCAACACAGACTTCATTCTACTCAAAAACCTAAAGAGCAGAAATGTAATTTTTCATCTCCTGTAAAACAGAGACAGACTTGAATTTTATAAATACTAAGAATTATATCTATTATACATGAGTTATTTGTAGTCTGGGGATATAATGGGGGGTGTTTAGAATGATAGCCATTTCCCCTGGTGATTAATGTGTAGAAGTAGAGAGTGGAAATAATTCCATCTCAGACATGGAGAGTAACAATTAGCATAGCAGGACTAGCTCCTCAACCCTTCTATCAAATGACAGCAAGCAAGGAAAGCCACAACAAGGAAGCTATAGAGTTTAGTTCACCCAAGAAAGCGTAAAAAGGGGCTCTATGTCCAGAAAGTAAGATGAAATTTCAGCTCAACTGCGGAATGAATAACCTCTCCTAAAAAGCCTGTTCTTAGCAGTCCCAGAGGTTCAGGGACCAGCATTAGAGGAATAAAATGGAGTCCCACCTCTTCCCTAAATGCCCATGCCTGTGGGGGCCTTCCACTCTCCATTCAAAGTCTTCTTTTCTCTTTTGTTTTTCTTCTCTCAGCAGTTTCTCAGCCAGTCAGTAGTCACATCACATCCTAAATGAAGTAGTATGTAGTATCACAGCACTGTCTTTCATGAAACATCCTGGATATATATCTATAAATGTAAAGATGATCTAGTGCATGCTCAGATTATTTCAGATGGTATCTCAACATAGAAGCCACTAAGGAGAAAATGACAGCTTTTCACTTGGAGAATGCCAAGGCACTGCTTCAAGGATAATTTGAGAATTATCTTGAAAGATACACTGTGAAACATGTGTAGATATTATGTAACTGGTTTCAGTCAGCTAACCACATGATGAAGAAAAGGCACTTCCACTGACTACAGATTAATTTAAAAATGCCCTCTCATCTTCATCTTCTACTTCTTTACCTTTATTAACACTTTATTGGGAAAGAGTGGAGATGGAGGGACCTTTGAGTTAAGAAGAGTATAGTCTGTGATCTGTTGCACTCTGAAGTCATGGAGGAAACCTCAGAATCCTGTCATTCCAGTGTCAGTTTTTTAGTATCTGTGTCCTTAAGAACATGTAGTATTGGAGAGTGAGTTTCCATGACTTAACACAGTGTCAGATACTTAATAAATTCTAGTTGATTGGGCTGACTGTCTTTGAGGAACCTATTCCATAAGCAGCTAAGAGTCAGGCTCATCTAATACTCCTGTTTCAACTTGGCATGGGATCATGTAAGAATTAAGATCAACTTTTAGCCTAATATCTTGACCTCTTGCTATATATAGGGGAATAAAAGGGAGACTATGCCCCTACAGTATTTGTGAAAATGTTTGTACTTTGTTCTAGACATAATGCTTAAGTAAAGATTTCTTTGTCAAAGTTACCCAATGTCAAATAGTTAAAGGAAATTGGGGTCTTAATTAATGATCCCCTAAAATGTGGGAAACATAGCTAGTGGAGGCTTGAGCTGAAGGCAAAAAAAGAAATGTCCACAGCAGCATATCTGAGAACTGTGAAGGGGAGATATAACAGGTCTGTCCTAAGAATGCCAGAATCAAACACATTACAGAAAAAAATATTGAGGAGGCCTACAAACAGAGAAATGGAGGAGTCACTAAAAACTATAAGTATCATAAAAGGTATATATGTAGGCTTTTTCATCATTATCACTCCTCCCCCCCAAAAAAAACCCCACCTTTGTCCATCTTTTTCTCTCTGTCATAGTTTGGCACAGAATCTAGCACATATTATATACTCAGCAAATGTTTGTTGAGTAGAAAACATATGTATATTACCTACTTGTATGTTCATACATATCTGGAGGAAAGCAAGTACAAGAAAAGTGAGGAGAATAATTTTTTCTCTTTGAAATGACTACGAAATTCTTTTGGAATTCAGCATAATCAAAGATACAGTCTTTCTATCTCAAATATTTTTGCTAATTAAAATGACAACATCTTGGTACAGAGTGAGGGCGAAGGGTGGAAATGGAAATCAAATATAAGACAGAAACTATCTGGGTCAGCAAAGAAGAATTTCCTGAGAGAGGGTTCTGAACTTGCCCATTCCATTATCCAAAGGCAATCTCAATCAAAGGCAAGGCAACTGGTGTGCTGGAGGGCAGTATTTCACTTTTCTCAGGGACAAGACCAGCTTTAGTTGCCTCTAGTTTGATGACAACCAACTGAAAAATATTCAGAAGCTTATTATCAAGACTATAATTCATCTGGGCTCTTTTTCTTCATTTTCTCTTGTTCATATTATTGCTTGCTGTTCCCACTGTCAAAAGATGAGCCTAGAAAAGATCAAGAAAGTGAGCTCAAATGAATCTATTAGCCACTAGGTAGCAGCTGTGAGATAAAGATGCTCATTTTATTTCTTGTTTTAGTACTTTTTTGTAAGGACAGGGGGAGAGGTAGATCATGGATTTATAGCTAGAAGGGATCAAGAAGGCCATGGAGTACAACCCCTTCGTTTTTAAAATGGGTAATAATGTGGCCAGGGGGAGCCCAGGATTTAGGAGGAATCACTAAAAATTAGGAGAATTAGAAAACACATATATGTCAGTTTCTCCACCACTTCCATCAGTTAATAGCTTCGTTAATAACCAAGAACAAAACCTTGTCCATTTTTTTCTGTATGTGAGCCCCAGTGAGATTAAGTAGAGAAAAAGAGAGAGGTTAAAAATAATGACTAAAACAAATGGCTAACCTCTTGTGCTATGGCTTCATAACACAGTCAGATAGAAAAGAAAATTAATTCCAAATTTTAACTTAATTATTCATTTGAAAAAATGTTCCTTTATTTTAAGATATGAATACTTCATTTCTCTCTTCATGTAATATGTAAGGCAAACTAGTATTTGGGGAGAAACAAGTTTACATTTGTTCTCAGGTTTATTGGGGAAGCTGATTATCCAGTTTTTCCAAGTGTAAAACTAATATTTCAGTAATGTGTTTTTGGTTTTTATTTGAAGTAGCACAAAGTGCAATAAATAGGTATAGGCTATTTAAATGAAGACTGGGCAGTGACTGGCCCACTCTTTTATCAGCGTCCTAGCAAAAGCTATCACCAGAAATATGATTTACTGAAATACAATCACTTTATTGCTTTTGTGCTGCATTAATTCTCATTTGCATGGGTTCAAGGGGACTTTCCTTTGACATTTTGAGAATTTAAATCAATGGTGGGACCTAGAAAGCTAAATTTCTTTTTTTAAAAAATTTTAATAGCTTTTTTATTAACAAGTTATATTCATGGGTAATTTTACAGCATTGACAATTGCCAAACCTTTGTTCCAATTTTTCCCCTTCTTCCTCCCACCCCCTCCCCTAGATGGCAGGATGACCAGTACATATTAAATATATTAAAGTATAAATTAAATACAAAATAAGTATACACGTCCAAACCGTTATTTTGCTGTACAAAAAAGAATTGGACTCTGAAATATTGTATAATTAACCTGTGAAGGAAATCAAAAATGCAGGCAGGCAAAAATATAGGGATTGGGAATTTGATGTAATGATTTTTTAATCATCTCCCAGAGTTCTTTCGCTGGGTGTAGCTGGTTTAGTTCATTACTGCTCCATTAGAACTGATTTGGTTCATCTCATTGCTGAAGATGGTCAGGTCCATCAGAATTGATCCTCATATAGTATTGTTGAAGTATATAATGATCTTCTGCTCATTTCACTTAGCATCAGTTTGTGTAAGTCTCTCCAGGCCATTCTGAAATCATCCTGTTGGTCATTTCTTATCGAACAATAATATTCCATAATATTCATATACCACAATGTATTCAGCCATTCTCCAATTGATGGGTATCTACTCAGATTCCAGTTCAGGAAGCTAAATTTCAAAGAGTTAGGAGGTGGAGCAGATTCTTCTGTCTGTCTTGCAACTGTGTTGACTCTCATCATTCTAGTAATAGATCATTTATATCATTTGTTTTTGGTGCAGGATTCTCCTCATGACTTCCGTCACTTTTGGAAGCCTCAGCCACATTGGCCAGATGATCTGGTAAGTTATACTGTGTGTTCTTATTCACTCCCTAATAAGTAGGAATAAAAAGGAATGCTTCCTTTGTCTAAGAGAGTTTTAGAACTTCACCTGGGAAAGGAAAAAATGTCCAAGAAGCACTGATATGGTGGTGGTATGTAAGATTAATCTAGTTGGAATTTACATTCAACAGACAGTCTTAAAGAGGGTGAGTACAAATTTATTATTGCTCAGAATCTTGATTTTAAATAAGATATAAGAGAAGAGGAAGCTTATAGCACAAAAGTAATACACAATTAACACAATGGCCACTATAGCAAAAAAACAAACAACATACAACATCCATCATCACCATTTCGAGGAAGCACTAACATTTGAATTCCTTGGCTGGGAGGATAGTCACAGCTATCAGAGTCTTGGGTAAGAGGCATTTCCAGGCAAGTTTGTACCAGACTTCCTAGCCCAAATCTTCAAAGTCCTTTCCCACTAAGTAGTTTTTATAGCTGAGAACAAAAAGGGCACTACACTAAATAGACTCATTTGATACGTGATTCTTAAGACTTAGCAACCTTCCAGATACAGGATACATCACTGTAAGAAGCCCACCAAGGAGGATCTTTGTTCACTCCTTTAAGAGGACTGTGTTTGCTCAAGGAACTGGCCAGATTTCTGGGATAAACACAGTTCTGCAATAAAGGATATTCATTGATTAATGCACAATAAAGGATGGCCTACCTTTCTTTATGTTTTTCCTGAAATTCTATTAGATAACTACAAGCACATTCTCAAGTTTTCAGCAAAAAGTTACACAAAAGACATGGCTGCTGAGACTTACTTAAGATTCCTTACTTAATAGGATTCCTTACATGTGGCTTGCCATCCAAATCCAGATGATAAACATTATTATTAAAAGAAACTTCTGCTAAATGTATTTTATCTTTGAACATAATTGTTCACATTGAGCTGTTGCCTAGTAAGATAAAAATCAAATGGACTGATCTATTGTATTGATTGACAGAACTAGAAGCTAATGATGAGGATGGCATAGGTAAATTAGGAACTACATATACACTCACTTCAGGGCTCCCCAGCAAGGGTACAATTGCATCAATTCAATGCTCTACCCTTTAACAGTGGTCCAAACTTAGAGGGCAAAGGAATTTCAAGTTGGCTGCCTGCTCACTTGCTAGAGTCACAGAATATCCTGGAAATGACACTGGATTCAGAATTAGAAAACGAGGGTTCAAATCTTGGTTTTGACACTTACTATTAGTGAGGTCCAGGGCAAGTCTTCTAACATTTATGAAGTTCAATGTCCTCAGGGGTTGGACCCAGATGGTGTTGGAAGCCTCTTCCAATTCTAAATATTAGACCCCATGACACAATAGCCCAGTTCCAGAGGAAGTTCTTGTGATTTCCATGAGGACTCTAAATGTCCCCAAGTTCCTAGAAGAGTTAAATGGCCTTCATGCTGATCGTCTAAGGAGGAGCAATGTGGTCCAGTGGGAAGTGTCCTGAACTTGGCAATAAGAGGGCCAGATTTCAGTAGAGATTCTGCTACTCAGTCAACCAAATAGCATTTATCAAGGACCTAATATATGTCAAGCACTGTTCTAGGCACTATGGAACTAGCCCTTGAGGAACTTATTTTCTACTTGCCACCTGTATCACCTTGACTCAGTCACTAAACTTTGTATTGCAGTTTTCTCCTTTATAAGGATGAGGTAGATCACCTCTTAGGCTTCTTTTATCTCTCAGTTGGTAAAATTATTACTTTTCAGGGGAAATCCACCATAGAGGAATGTCATACCATTAAGCTGAGTCCCAAGGAAAACAGAAAAACAGAATATTGTTTCTCTCTCTCTCTCTCTCTCTCTCTCTCTTTCTCTCTCTCTCTCTCTCTCTCTCTCTCTCTCTCTCTCTCTCTCTCTCTCTCTCTCTGTCTCTATTTCTCCCACATTGTTTCTCTATATGTCTTTCTATCTCTGATTCTTTCTCTCCCTTCCTCCCTCCCTCTCTCTGTTTCTCCTATAAATTTCTCTCTTTGTCTCTCTGCCTCTGTCTCTCTCTCAGTCTCTCTCTACGTGTGTGTGTCTCTGCCTCTTTCTCTTTGTCTATGTCTCTCTGTCTGTCTCTGTTTCTCCTTCCCAATTTTCCCCTCATTTCCTTGCCTCTTAGAAAAATACAGATTGACCCATAGACTATGAAGCAAATGCCTAATTTTTCTTTTGGGATGTTCAAGTCCAATGAAGTCATGGTTATATCAGGGAATATAAACATGGCTGTTCATATAGCCTTGGGCTGTGTTGGGCAAGAGGAAGGTGGAGAGGAAGAGAAGGGGGAAGCTTTGGAATAAGGAAATGTGTAGAAGCTGAGTGGAAATAAATAAACTATCTCTTCTTTCCAGATTTCTTTCTTCAGTCCTCTTCCATTCCCACCCCCAACTAGAATTATAGGCCTGAATATACTTTAGAGGTCAACAAGTCCAATTCATTCATGTTATAGATGAGGAAATTAAGTCTCATTTAGGAAAAGTCACTCATTCACAGAAACACAAGTGGCAGAAATGAATCAAAACATGTCACCTGGTCATCATAATACTCAGTAAGTTATCACTCATTGGTAGACTTTTGGTGTATTTGGAAAAAAATTGGAGTCTCTTCAGAACCAATAAGATCTTCAGAGACATAATAACCTAACATATAATAACCTAACTCAATTTACCTCCAATGGAAAAGAAGACATGAGCTAAATCAAGTTAAAGTTTAAACCTGATGTCATAGGAAATCTTTACAACTCTGCAGTGACAATCTTGGAAGATCATTTTTAAATGTCTTTTCTTTCTTAAGGGCTGCCTGCCATCTGGCTCAGCCCAGGATAATTAATAGCTTCCTGAGAGTCATCTTCTGAAAAGGGCAGATCATTTGAATTCTGATCAGCATGCACTCACCACCGTGGTGACCAGGTGGGAAGGATGAAAAGATTTAGTAATCAGAAGACTTTGCATGCAGATGGAGGGCTTTCTGAAAGATGGACCACCTTAGACTTCCATGTATATTGCTCTGAGGCAGTCTGCAAGACAAATCACAGCCAAGCTGGGGGAAAAGAAGGCAGCTGAGTTTTCATTTCCATTCATTCTTTTTGTGCAAAGAGTTCAAGTGCCCTGGGAATACTACAAGTCAGCAAACATTGTGAGGGAGATGGCAAGAATGTTAGCCTCATGAGAAAAGTGAGATCAGGGCATATCATGGGATTTAGAACTAGGAAGAACTGTGGAAATCCTCTATATACCTCCATTTTTGCAAATGAAGAAACTGAGGTCCAGAGCAGTGTTAAGTGACAAGATTATAGAGGTAGTAGGAGGTAAGTAACTAAAGGTAGAATTCAAATCAGGGCATACAAGCTCTAATATAAAAACATTCAGTTCCCACATATAACATAGAACCTTTTTTACAAAGGAGTATATACTAAAAGAAATTAACACAAATGTAAGAACTTAACTCCCCCAACCTGGAAGTATGATCTTCCTTCCCCAGTGACTCCCAGATCATCATGGTTCAAACTCATAGGTCTTTGATGATTGCCTATTTGACTTGAAACTGAGAACAAATACCATCAAACATCAATATCCCCAAGTCCATTTCTTGGAACAGGGATAAAAAAGAGGAAGTATAGAAAAAATATTCCTTTCCCCTCCTAGTCATTCAGTTCATGGCATCTATGCTGGGAGAAGTAAATACAAGTTGCTCAAAAGAATATAGCAAAAAAAAAAAAAAAGATGGAAAAGATAAATGGTTTAGTCTTACCATTTTAAAGCTTATATGGACAGCCAATAAAAGGAAGTTGCCCTCACTCCCTCCCCCTCCTCCCCATGGTAGGGATCTTTATAGATTCCACTTAAGCAAACTGATCATGCTCAAAGGTCCCTCAAGACCATCTCCATGCCCAGAGATACTGGTGTTAAATTAAGATGCTGTGAGACCAATTCCAATCCTCTTTCCCTCATACCAAGTTGCCTCTAACGTAAAATTATTGTCTTAACATATGGCTAGTTGTAAAGGGAGATCTTCTCGAATGTCTTCTATATGGCCTCTTTTTGTAGCCCTAGTACTTAGCACAGGACATAGCACATAGTAGGCACTTCATAAATGTCTATGGATTGATGGACTGTTTGCTCAGTCTCACTTTTTATGTCTTCTACCTATTCTTATAGATCCGGGGACATAAGGATGATATTTTATGTGTGGCTCAGTGCCCACCTTCTCTTCTTGCTACCTCTAGTTATGATGGAGAAATTATCATTTGGAATATGGTCTCAGGACACATTTATTGTAAGCTAAACATACCTGTCCCTACTCCCTGCTCCGAAGACTCAGAAGGTATGTTTAAGAGCAAAGCTTGGTGTTTGAATATAAGATGATACCAGGATTTATACAGTGCTTTAAGGTTTTATTGGGAACTTTATATTTCTTATCTCATTTGATCTTCAAAATAACCCTATGTTATTATCACTCTTTCCATCTAATAAGTGATAGAATTGAGATGGGAGAAGTTAAATGACTCATCCAAGGCATACAACTAGGAAGTGTCTAAGATCAGATTTGAATTCAGGTCTTCCTGCCTCCAGGTCTGGTGGTCTATTCACTGAACCAACTAGCTATCTCTTAAGATTCAGATTTGGATCAAAGTTGCTGGTTGAGGCCAGTCAACTTCCTCAGACTGTCGATAATACTACCATTCTCCTACTTACATAAATTTCCAATCTGAGAGTCATCTTCATTTTCTTTCTTTCATTCCCTATACCCAATCTGTTGCCAAGTCTTTTTAATTCTACCTCCACAATATCTCTGAAATAGAACCTTTTCTGATACTTGCAACCACCCTTGTGTAGACCCTCATTACCTCACACCTGGACAATTGTAATAGCCTGCTGGTCATTCTCTCTACTTCATATCTTTCCTCACATCAGTCCATCATCCACTCAGTGGTCAAAGTGATTGTCTTGGAGTGAAGATCTGACTCTCTCTCTCTCTCTTTCTCTCTCTCTCTCCCCTCTCTTTTTTTCTCTCTCCTCCTCCTTCTTCTCCTCCTCTTTTTCTTCCTCCTCATTTTCCTCCTCCTTTCTCTTTTCCTCTTTTCTCCTCCTCCTCTTCTTCCTTCTCCTTCTCTCTGTCACACACACACACACACACACACACACACACACACACACATCCAATAAGTTTCGGTGGTTCCCTATTATCCTCCAGGATCAAATATAAAGTCTTTTGTTTGGCTTTGAAAGCTCTTTATAATCTCGTCCCTCCTATTTTTTCAGTCTTCTTACTCCTTCATCCCCTCCACACTCTAATATGGTGGCACTGGCCTCCTTGCTGTTCCTTATACAAGCTTATCTTCTAATTTCAGGAATTTTCACCAGCTATTTTCCATTGTTAGAAAGTTCTCCTTCCTCATCTCTATCTCCTGGCTTTCCTGGCTTTCTTTAAATCTTAGCTCAAATTCTAGAAAATAGTTGTGTGTTTTCTCCCCCATTAAAATGGGAGTTCCTTGAAAACAGGGACTGTTTTTTGCCCTTTTTTTTGTATCCCTAGCACATAGCATGATGTCTAGTACATAGCAACTTCCTAATAAGTGCTTGTTCACGGAATGACTGACAGCCCATACCTGGCAACAGTAGCTGTCAGGGAGAAGACAAAATTCATAAATTTAATGGAGATTTTAAAAAATGTCACTGCCTCTAAAGTACAGAGATCTGGCTTGTAGTCCTGACCTTGCCATTTATTACCTGAGTCACCTTGGAGTTATTTCATCTCTCCGAGTTTCCTTCATGTATAAAAAATAGCTTTACAAGACCTATTTCCCAATGCTGTTGTAAGGAAAGTGGTATATAAAGCTTATAGCAATGAAGAAATATGAATTATTATATTATTGCTAAAATTATATTAGATAATAAAACACAAGGGGAGAAAAGCCTCAAAAGAGAAAGAGTTATTAACACTGTTGTGAAGTAGGTGAAATTTGTCTTCAGTATTTGCTGCATTCTATTTTAGACTGCCCTGCCCCTTAAGATCTCTCATTAGTAGAGGCCCATTTGTTTAATACTTTCTTCCCCCAACTCATGCTATACCATATTAGTTTCACCTTCCCTGGGTGGACCAATGTTCTAAACCCCCATCTTCTATTAACCAACACTCTACTAAAGTGATAATATAGTCATGCATTATACTTAATATTATACTAACAAACAGGAAAAGACTTGTTATTGATGTGGGAGTTATCCCTGAGTAAGCTGTGAACAGTCAGAGTACTGACTCATTAGAAAACTCAAATTAGTTTTTAAAAAAAACTGAGAAAAAGAAAAAAAAATATGACAGTTGTTAATCAAATGGGGGTGACAATATAGCTAGATAGCATGGTACATAATGCTAGACTTGGAGCCATAAGGACCTGAGTTCAAATCTAGCCTCAGACATTTGCTATATGTAATCCTATATATGAACACAGCCTATCTGGCTTAATTTCCTCATCCGTATAATGAAGATAATAATAGTGCTCACCTTATAGTGTTGTTCTGATGACCAAATATAATAATTATAAAACGCTGAGCAGAGTAAGGTCTTAATAAATGCTTGCTATCATTCCCTAAATTTCCCTTCCCATGACTAGTTCTCTTCCTATCAAAGAATCCTCAGGTGTAAGATTTTGAAGGCCTTATCATGGGTCCCAAGCCAATCAGATTATGGTATAGTGAATTAGACATTGGATATGGAGTCCCAGGACCTGGTTTGAGAGTCAGCTCTGCTACTCACTAAACAAATGATCATGGCAAGTCATGTAACCTTTCCAGAGTTTCAGTTTCTTCATTTGCAAGGTAAAAATAATATTTGCATTACCCAAATTAGAGACTTGTTTTGAGGAAAGAGACTTTTGAAATTGGAATTTGCTTTTATCATTGTTTTTATTTATAGAAAAACAAAAGCATCCAAATCAAGATGGGCCTTATCCAGGTCCCTCTAAAGCAATTTATAATCTGTGAAAGTATCCCAGTCCTTATTCATTAACCAGGATCTCAGGAAATCACAAATTTGTAAGGGATCTCTGTCTCTAATTCAACTCATACCCAAACAGGGTTCAACATCTCCAATATGCTTGAAGACCTTTGATGATAGAAAACCCACCTCCTTTGAAGGCATCTCATATCACTTTTGAACATGGAGCCCAAATCTGCCTTCCTGAAGCTTTGGTTCGTTGCTCCTACTTCTGCCATCTGAGACCAACCAGAGCAATTTCAGTCCCATTTTCATTCTTGAAAAAGAGATTTGAAAAGCCTGAAGAATTTCCATCTTTTGTATTGAACATTAATTCAACTACTGATTATAGTATCCCTTGAATTCTATCCCTTTTTTCCATTGAAGGAAGAGAAGATCCAAGGAAATTATAATTGTCCAATACTGGAACCTCCTCAAAGGGACTGAAGATGGTAATAGTGGGACCAGGAATGCCTAATTTTGCACATTAGCACATTCATATTTTGGCTCTAGCCCATGGTTGCTAGGCAAATAACTATTGGTTAGACTGTTAGATCAGTCAGCATTGGAAAAGGAACCATTCCTCAGCTTTATAAGCTATTGTATTTATAGGAGGTAATCCTGGAAGCAATTCTGTTTACAGACAGATGTATATGTTCAATATCTTTCTCCCTCTCTTGTGTTACAGACAGAAGTGTTTCTCATCTCACATTCCTAAAGACCCGTGCAGCCAAATTTGAATCAACAGCTGCTTCTCTCATTTCCAATGGGCCCCAAGGTAAGAACAGAAATTGTCATCAATATAGCTGTGTTTCTCTTATAAATTGATTTTTTTGGAGCAGTTTACCAAAGACACTTTAACAAACATACATTTTATAAGGAACAGCCCTGAATCTTAGATCCAACCTGATTTCCTGCTATGGCCCATCCTATTTTGATGGAATCATGGCTGGCTAGATTCCTCTATTAACAGAAAGAAGATCGTTAATTCTAGGGACCTGTTCACATGACAAATATCTTCACATCAAATGTCTCTTAATGAACAAGTCCAATTGCCTTGGAACCATATATCTATCTTCCAGTTATCCTTGGGCAGGGACAGAGTGAATTGAATACCAAGTTGTATAGCATAAAAGGCAGCCTTACAGAGAGAAAGATGTGACAAGAGGACCAAAAGTATCCTGAGGAGTAAACATAAAAGAGGCAAGTAACAAGGTATCATGGTTCTTTGTCTTGGCGATAATGGGAGAGCTTAGGGCTGGAGATTCTGGTCAAGGCACAAATTGTATATGCCAGAGATAATCCCTGCTCTGTAGCATTTCTGCCCAACTTGAATTGGGAAGAACAGTTCTTATCCTAAAAAGAGGAGAGAATTTTTTATGTAGCATGAGGGTAAAAAATGACTAGCTAAATCCTGAACATGTGTCAGGGTTGGGATTGCGCCTGATTTAGAAAAACTGATAAATAAAACCCTAAATAAAAGCTAATTAGTGTCAAAGCTTCTTCAGAGGATTTCTTTAGGAAGAAGAAACTTTGGAGGGCAAGCTCTCCATTTGAAATACAAAGTGATAGAATGCTAGAGCTGGAAGGAACCTTAGAAATCTTGTCCTAGTATCTTCATCTAACAGATGAAGAAACTAAGATCCAGACAGAGGAAGTAAAATGATTAGTGATAAAAAAATTAAAAGCATACCATCATTTCTGGAACACAACTGCAAAGCTCATTTATGTAAGAAACTGTCAAAATAAACTAATGTCAAGTAATTAATCCCAATCTTATATGCTTCAACCTGAAGCTTATTGCAGAATTTATCTCCTTCTAGAAACATATCCTGATTAATTGGGAGTATATGTCAACACTTGCCTTCCAATAGTAAAATGGCCACTCCTCTAAGCCTTTCATCCTGTGTAATACTCGCTCAATACCCAAAGTGCTGGAGGCTCTCCTCTAGTTCTTTTCCACCCTATGGAAGCCAGTTCAGCATCCATGGTGCCCATCTATTATCTCTTGTATGCAATATGCGATCAACTCAGCTCTTTTCCCAACATACATTTCCTGAATTATATCCTTTATGTCACTTCCTGTGCCTGAATTATTATGGAAAATATGCTCCTTATACCTACCCTTGCCTTTGAGTTGCCTTCACCTTTAATTCTCCTCCTAAAGTCTCCTGCCTTTCCCTCTCCAACCCACCATCTCACATGTGCCAAAATGATTTTTTTTAACATGCATGTCAGATTTTAGCATTCCCCTACTTACTAAGCTCTAGTGGTTCTCTATTACCTGTAGGTATAAATTATAACTCTTGTTTGGCATTTAAAATCATTCATTACATGTGCTCATCCTACCTTCTGGGGCTTTTACCCTTCACATATTCTACAATCTAACAAAACTGTCTTTCTGACTTTTATATGACACTCCATCTCTCCATGTCTGGAATTTCCTCCTTTCTTTTCTCTGTCTCTTATAATGCCTAACTTTCTTCAAGGAGTAGCTTGAACAACCTCCATAAAGTTGTCTTAAGGAAGCCTTTTCTGATATCTCCATTATCAACATAAGGTATATTACCTTATACCTCTCTTATATACAGTATTCCAAAACTCTTATTTCAGTTACTACTTAAAACTGCAACTTGAGATAGTCTGTATATTTTTATTATACTTTTACATGTGTACATTGCCTCCCCTAAGTAGATTGGAAGTTTCTCAAGGGCAGGGATTGTTTCACTTTTGTCAAGCAGTGACTAGATAATACTAAGTATTTAGTAAGTGCTTAGTGTTTGATTCCAAGATTTACAATTGAACTAAACCATCTGGAGAATGTTTGTGATATGCATGAATGAATAAATAAATGAGTGAGTGAATAAATGAATAGATAGATAGATAGACAGATAGATACGTGTAGGGGTACAGGTATTCCTTCCATGTCAAAGGGATTAAGGGTATGGTATTTCTAGACCTGGAAAATCCATGTAAAATTTGTTGTCGCTCCCTTTGTACTTTTTTTCTTTTTCTCTTATTGGGTGTTTACAGTAACTCATTGTAAAATTTGGGTTATTATTTGATTATAGGCTCTTTGTCACCTACTTGTCTTCACATGACTTACACAAAAGTCCCCCCAAATTCCCATTTAGTTTCCTATGACAACTTGAGATGGAAAAAACATAATGTGAAGGGATAACATACATGAGTATATTTATATATATATATATATATATATATATATATATATATATATATATATTCACATATATATACATCTGAGTATACCTGTACATATGTGTATATACATACATAAATATATGTACATATGTACTTATATATAAATGATATAGATAGATGTCATATATATGATATAGTTATATAGATAAGTGAGTTTTTCTGTAGTAGCCTACAGTAACAAAAAGCACCAAGATATTTAAGAGTGAGGGTTAGGGATAAGAGATTTAGAATTTCATATCATGACTGATAAAGAGCTTGTCTATACTCCAGTTCTATTTATTAAAAAAAGAAAAATTACAACATAAACCAAAAATACAAAGGAGGTCCTTCTCCATCTTGATTTATTAGGATATAAGCTTTTTAGGGACTGGTAAAGCCCAGGTATTATTTATTCATAATAATCTCTTGTAGGAACTCAATAATCACATGAGGGTAAAGCACCCTAGATGAGGAAAGAATCAGGAGACCTGAGTTCTAGAAAGAGCTTTGTTGTGTATTAGCTATCTAATGTACTAGCTATAGTCAGATGTTTATGCCCTCCAAGCTCCCATTTGCTCATCTCTAAAATGATATGTAAATTATAATACCTACCTTATAGAACCACAGTGAGGATCCTCTGAGAGAATAACAAGACACTCTGTGAACTGTGCCATGCAATGAAAGGGGGTATTCCACTAAGTCAAGGACATGGAATTTCATCCACATGGGAGAGAACTAATTTCCTCTTCTATAGATTGGAGCCTGTCTATAATTAATGGTTTTAGAGTTACCAGAGGTTGAGAGGGGTTTAAGTGGCTTATTCAGGCCCACAGAGCTAGAAAGTCTGAGACAAGATTTGAACACAGATCTTAACTGTGAAATTTTGACTCTGCCCAGTGTGCCATGCTTGCTCACCCTAGAGTTATCCTATATAAACTCATAAAAATTCATCTAACATTTTTTATTTCTCTTCTGTCACAGGTTCTGTTATCTTCTGGAGTCTATTCAGTGGGGCTCAGCTCTTAGCCAGCTTCATACCTGTAAGTTAGACAAAACCATTTTAAAAAAAATTTTTTTTAAATCAGAATTTTAAAAAAAATTGGAATTGCCTGGATTTTAATAGCCTTCAGGAGGCCATAGACTATTTGCTTTATTTGAGCTTCAAAGTATTTTTCCTGATTCTCCAGCACTTATACAGACATAGCAATGAGTTATTATTTAAGTGGTTTCAGAAAGCTTTAATATGTCAGTGTTTGGTAAAAATGAACAGTCTTTTAGTAAGCACCATGTGTTTGTATTCATTCTAGTCCAGAGGAAAATCCCAGATCAGTAGCATTGTGGTGACGACAATAGATACCTGCGCCTATGTGGCAGACCACCAGGGTTACGTGTATACCTATGACATCAAGGACTATGCTCTTGAGGGACCTGAGCAAGAACCACCCAAAAGTAGGGCTTTTACTTTTTTTCCAGCAATCTTATTTTAAAAAAAAAGAATATTATGGTCCAAGTAGTTTTTTTTAATAGATTTTTTTTTATTTTTCCAAATGCATGTAAAGATAGTTTACAACATTCATTTTATAAGATTTTATGTTCCAAATTTTTCTACCTCCCTCTGTTGTCCCTTCCCCAAGACAGCAAGTATGATTATACATATACAATCATTTTGAACATCTTTCCATATTTGTTATGCTGTATAAGAAAATCAGACTAAAAGGGGAAAAAATGAGAAACAAACAATTACAAATACTATGCTTAAATCCACATTCAGTCTTCATAGTTCTCTCTTGAGATGTGGATGGCATTTTCCTGCCTGAGTTTATTGGACTTGTCTGGTCCAAGTAGTTTTTGAAAGGAAATAGCAGATTATCAGTCAGTCAAGAAGTAGTTATTAAGTCTTCTTTATGTTCCAGTCCTCGAGATTCAAAGATAGCAAAAACATGGTTTCTTCCCTGTCTAATTAGAAGACAACATGTAAATATCTAAGAACTGACAAAATATGGATAGAGGTGACTTCAGAAAGGAAGAGACTAACAGCCAGAAGGAGGGGAGCTAGAAATGCCTTCTGCAGAAGGTTATATTTGAGCTGAGTCTTGAAGGAAGCCAAGATGAATGAGGAGGGAATGCATTGGAGGAATGGAGGACAACTATTGCAAAAGCATGGTGATCAGAGATGGAGTGTTACAAACAATAACAATTAGACCACATAGCTAAATCAAAGTTATAGGGAATGGAGTAAAGTATAAAAAGACTGGAAAGGTAAAAAGGGGGCAGGTTATGAAGGGCTTTAAAAGTCCAAAAGAAAACTTTATATTTGATCCTGAAGATAATAAGGAGTCAAAGAAATTTATTGAATTGTGGGGAGGGTGCAGTGACATAGTGAGACCTGCACTCCAGGAAAATCACTTTGTCAGCTGAGTGGAGGACATAGTAAAATGTGAAGAGACAAGGCAAGGAATCTAATTAGAAATCTATTGCAATAGATGGACAGAAGCAGCTACACCTAAAGAAAGAACACTGGGAAATGAATGTAAACTATTTGAATTTTTGTTTTTCTTCCCAGGTTATTTTTTACCTTCTGAATCCAATTCTTTCTGTGCAACAAGAGAACTGTTCGGTTCTGCACACATATATTGTATCTAGGATATACTGTGAGATATTTAACACATGTAGGACTGCTTGCCATCTGGGGGAGGGAGTGGAAGGAGGGAGAGGAAAAGTCGGAACAGAAGTGAGTACAAGGAATAATATTGTAAAAAAAAAAAAATTACCCAGGCATGAGTTCTGTCAATAAAAAGTTATAATTATTAAAAAAAGAAAGAAATCTATTGCAATAAACCAGGTCAGAGATGAGAACATTGAATTTCAGACCTTCTCTCTTGCAGATAATTGCCATTCCTATCTTCCTCTTTTCTTTTCCAATTCTCTTTTCTTCAAGGAAACTATTCATAGTGTTTTTGATAAGTTTTTACTAATATTTGATTTTTATATAATCTTCATTTCCAAATATATCTTTTCCCCTCTCCTATATAAATATCTATTCTCAGAAATGATAGAAAAAGAAAGGCGTGAGAGGGAAGAAGTTCAGCAAAATTAACCAATGCATTAACTAAGTTTGATGGTGTATGTTATGCACTATAACAGTAGTCTCTCACCTCTCCAAAGAAAGGAGGAAGGCACATTTTCTAAATTTGTTTAGGCCCAAACTTTGTTACTATAATTAAAGTTTATTGTTTTATTTTGTTTAAATATATATAGTTTTAACCATTGTAATTATTATTTCCCCAGTTCTATTTATTTCACTTTTTATCCAATTATGTAATTTAGGGACCATCCCTGATATTTATTCAAATTAGAATTTAGAAATCTGCCTTTTTTTTCTGTCATTCACCCTCACTCACCCCAGGCATATGGCTATTTCCAAGATTATTTTTGAAATAGAAATTTTTATTAAATGACAATGTGTAATGAAAAAAAATCCATCATTGAACAGAATTAGAATTTGAGCATCTTGAGAGCATGAGATTTCTTGCATACTTCTTTGTGTCTCTCTGACCTCATTGCTATGTGTTTTGTATAAAGCACACACACCAAAAAAAAAAAAAAAAAAAAAAGTCAAATGAAGAGAATGTAGGAGAATTTTATCATTTGCCTGATCCCTGCCCTTATCCCCTTGCCCATTCCCCCTATATACTTATTTGGTTTTGACCAAGTCCTGCAGATTCAGAGTAACTATTTAAATATGGTCCAGGAATCCTAGGTTATTGGCCCTAAGCTCTTCTCATGGATGGACCCTGAATTTCAGAGTCTCAGCCCAGAAAGTGTACTTGGGAAATTATGATTATTGTTTCTGATCATGATGCCCTTGGGGAAGGCTTGACTAGACCTTCAGTCCGTGTGAGTCTAAATCTTCTCTAAAAGAGCTGCTATGAAACTGGATCTTTCTGTCATTCTGCTCTTTTTATTTTGTCCAGATTTTACTTCCATTTTTCTTTGCCTTTAGAACCAACAATGAAGCATATGAAATGACCACATGTGATAATTATAATAAGAAATAAATAAAATGATAGGATTTTATATAGATATATTCTTTATATTGCTACAGATGTCAAGATCTGGAGAGCCCACGTTAATGCAGTCACTTGGTGAGTATCTATGTGGAGTTTAGAAAAGCTGGAGAAAATAATATCCTATTGTTACAAGGAGGGAAAGGAAACATACATTTATTAAGTGATTACTAGGTGTGCTAGATACTGTGATAAGTCCTTTATAAATAGTACCTAATTTGATCCTAACAACAATCCTGGGAGGTAGGTGCCATTATTATCCACATTTTACAATGGACACATTGCTCTAATTACTGCACCAACAAGTTAGCAGCTAAAGGAATGGTTCCAGCTTTTCTCTTACTTATCATTTCAAAATCTCTGCTTGTGGGAAGAGCAGTTTGGTGGTACAGTGGCTAGAGCACTGAAGCTGGAGTCAGGAAGACTTGAATTCAAATGTGACCTCAGATACTATATGATCCCTGGGCACATCACTTAACCCTGTTTGCCTTAATTTCTTCACCTATAAAATGAGCAGGGAAAGAAAATGGCAAACTGTTCCAGTATCTTTGCTAAGAAAATCCCAAATGAAGTCAAGAAGAGTTGGAAAGAACTGAATAACAGAAACAAACTAACAGGGGGGATAGCTTTTATTTTTCTGATAAAGAAATTGACATAAACTTTTCTTTATATTAAAATTTCTTGTTTAACCATGTACTTTATCTCCCTGACTCACTCTGAATGAGTAGATATTTGATGGTGGTGGTGGTAATAATAGTAGTAATAGTACTAATAATTGTTGTAGCAGTAGTAGTAATTGGCAAAGGAATAGGAGGAATAGTTGTTGTAGGAGTAGTAGCAGCAGCAGTAGTAGCTACTACTGTAGCAATAGTAGAAGTAGTAATAGTAGTAATATCTAGTATTTATGTAGCACTTGAATGTTTACAAAATGTGTTATAAATATTATCTCATTTTAACCTTGGACATTTTAAGTGATTTGTCTTATCTCTCTTATTTGATGTTAATCTCCTTGGGAACATTTGTATTCCCTACTATCTTATAGTATTCGAATGAAGAAGATATTTAATAAATGTTTGCTATATGAAATTTGTTGAATTATACAAAGAGTCAGTGGCAAAATTTTAACTAATTTCCAATTCTGGATTTTTTCCACTGAACAAGAAGACCATTTCTTGGCTAACAACTATAGTCTGTTTGTGGTGTACTTTTCTTGATCATTTGAAATTTGAGGTCAGGATATAATTGGAGGAAGAAGTGTCCTAGGAGATACTAAAAGAAGCCAATTGCACAATTTAAGAAACTACTTGTGGCTTATGTTTCTTTGTATTATGGGATATATTAACTGTGTATGAACATGGACAAATCTCTTAATCTCTCTGGACTTCCATTTCCTTATCTGTTAAGTGGAGGTAATGACAACTTTAATGGATGCCTACTTCACAGGGGTCCTTGGAGACTCATGTGTGATTATGTATGAAAAACATTTTTCAAAGCTTAAAGCATTATTTTTGTTTCAACCACGATTATTGTTATAGTTATTGCTAAAGGGCTATTGACTTATTGACTCTATGATCCTCTGATTCTCAGTCCAATTTAGTTGACTGTCATTATCCTAGAAAATCATTCTCTTTTCTTGTAATGAATTTATCTCTGTTTTCTTTTGCTTCATTAGTTTAGAGCTGATAGAGAAAGAAAAGGTTCTATTGTCTTCCTCCGTTGACTGTACAGTTCGTCTTTGGAGCATGGATGGAGAGTATATAGGTATGGAATTTCCACACCTACCTATGCAGAAGATCAGGTTTAGTGTGGAAGACACATACATTCTTTCCTAGAAGAAGAATAAAAAATGACCCAAGGAAATCATTTCCTGGGGAAAAAATATCTAACTCCACCTGGCCAAATTGGAAATCCTTTGGACTGTTAAACTGAGAAATCCAGCTAGACTGATAGTGATAAATTTTGTTGGGAATTATATTTTTGCAGATAACAATATTTGAAACCTAGAAAGAACCTAAGAAAACATCTTATTAAAACCATTATCTTATTTGGGGAGTTGATATCTCTGATGAAAACTTTTGAAATTTTGACTTGATTACTTCTTTGCCAAATTATATTTTATACTGTATCATCTTTATTTGTGTATATATGTCACCTCCTCCTCCATTATTGTATAAGTTCCTTCTTTCATCTTTGAATATCTTCTAAAATCTATCACAATATAGATAGGGGGAGCACTTAGTAAATATTTGTTGCTATTTCAGCTAATCTGAAACATCTTCAAAGTAGACAAGGAGTTATAGATTTAAAATTAATAATGGTAGTTTTCAGTAATCTGCAGAACCATAACTAAGGTGGGTCTACTGGGACTTTGCCCATGGGTGCTGAAATTGAGATGACATTGACAGCACATAAGATTCTTCAATGAGCTTAGAAACTGATTATCAAAACTCCTAGGTGATCTCCTCAACAACCCAGCACCACTCTGCTGCATTCCCCAGAGCTGGCCTTCCCAACTAAGCTGCAACTTCCCAAAAAGTGTCTTTTGGTATCTTGAATCCTCCATCTCTGTATACCTTGCTTCCCATGAGGTGGTGTCCTGGAGTAACAACAACAAAAATAATAGTATCAAATAGCATTTATATAAAACTTTAAGATTTACAAATAATTTGATCCTCTCAGCAATCAGGTAGATATTCTTTTTATTCCCATTTTATAGATGAGGAAACTGAGGCAGACAAAGGCTAAGTGACATGTTCAGCATCACATAGCTAGTAACTGTCTAAAATTGGATTTGAATTCAAAGCCTTCCTCACTCCAGGTCTAGCTCTCTATCCATTGTACCATCTATCTGAATCTGATGTTGAAATCTCTTTCTAAGTAATTTCACACTCCCAAATGAATTTTGTCTTAAAGTTCATTTGAAAGGTACCTTTCTATGCTGCTTGTCCCTGAGATAATTTTGAGTCTTTGTCTCAATTGCCATAGTGACTTGTTACAGCTCTGCATATTTACTCTCATTTTTATGCCCAAGTTCAAATTCTTTTGCTTCCTAGCTTGCTTCTTGTTTTCCTTAGAATCTTTCCTCATATTTTTACAAATGTATGGCATAAGTCACATTCTTCTTTTCGTTAATTTCTTAGGAGTTTGTTCTCTAGGAAGATTTTCTTACTTAACTCTACCCCTTTTCAAATATACACAATAATTGACCTAATTACTATAGTATTTAAGTTAGGAAATATTTAAATTCTTGCTACATGTATTGTGCTAGGTACAAAACCAAATAAAATTTCTTCATGGAATTGAGAGAAAACACATACATATATAGAAATAATGCAATGTTATAGGCAAGATGAGAGCATAAAAAAGATACAAAGGTATGGAGGTAGAAAAGAGAATGGTGTGATCAAGGTAAATTAAATATGCTAACTCTTTGGTGTGGAAGATCTGTGTGCATGTTGAAAGTAGATTATCTTGTTTCCTTTATTAATAGTTAGCATTTATATAGTGCCTACTATGTGCTAGGCATTGTGCTAAAGGCATTATAAATATTGTTTCATTTGATCTTCACAACAACTTTGGGAGAGGGGTGCTATTATTATCCACATTTTAATAGATGAAGAAAACAAGGTTAAGTGACTTGCTCAGGATCATACATCTAGTAAGTATCTGAGGTCATATTTGAATTCAGATTTTCATGACTTCAGATCCATCTCACTGTTATCTGGCTGCATGACCCATAAGGCAACGACTACACCTGTCATTATCATATCTCACTGAAAATAACCATAATCACATATCTTTGTAGCACTTTGTAGTTTGCAAAGCAACTTCACAATCATCACCTTGTATGAGCCTTGTATCAATCCTATAAGGCAAACAAGCTCATTTATCATTCCCTTTTTACAGATGAGACACTAACATGCTGAGAGGTTAAGTGACATATGAGTGGCAGAGAAAGGACTAGTACTGGGCTCTCCTGATGTCCTGCCTTTGTTCTGTTCTACTACATCAATGCTATAGTTATTCAGCAGACATGTTGAAAGACTTGATCTGTAAGTGAAGTGTACTATGATGGTGTTCTTAGACTATTTTGGGGGGGGGGATTTTTTTTTTTCATACAGAAGCACATATGCTGAACTTCAGTGTGGTCAAATAATGAATCTTAATGGATTATAAAGGAGGCACATGGGATCTTAGCACTGAGCCTTCTATAATTAAAGAGTAGATAATTTCCTGTCATCTTATTCAATGAGATTTCTTTCTCTTAGGGACTTTTGGGCAGAGTGAGCTCTGGGATGTTTTTACATCTGCCTCCTGGAAACATCCTATGGTACCCTATGAAGTCCTGATGGATCCACAGAGTATGCCAGTCCACCAAATTTTAGCAGAAGATATTTCAACTTTACAAATTAATCACCTGGAGGAAGACAAAATAATTCAGGAGAAATCCAGTGCTAAGGTTGGTCCTCAAACTTCCAGGCTTTTTGTCTTCACTTCACTAATTATAATCAACCTTATAATTAGTATTATATCACAGAAAATGGTTAGTTGGTGGAATACTGGACTGTGAGTTCAAATTCTATCTCAGACATTGACTAGTTGTGTGATTCTGGGCAAGTCATTTAATCCAATAAGTTTCCCTATCTGTAAAATAAGATTAAAAATACCATTTATGTCACAGGTTTATTTTGAGAATCAAATAAGATAATAGATGTATAAAATAAACCTCAAAATGCTATGTAAATATTTATTTACTTATTTGGAGGCAATTGGGATTAAGTACCTTGCCCAAGGTCACACAGCTAGTAAGTATGAGGCCAGATTTGAACTCAGGTCCTCCTGACCCCAGAAAAATGCTAGTATGTCACCTAGCAGTTGCAATATTTATGATTATTATAAATTACACATCTGAAAAAAATTTTATGCAGGACCTACAGATCCAAGTAAAAATTTTAATATAAGCAACTCTTCCCTCAACCACTATCTCACTCCTTTAAAGAGACAGACACATAGAGGAAATTTACATTGCTATCAGGAAGACTTGAATTTATGTTCTGCCTCTGACATGTACTCACTATGAACTAATCATTTAACTTTCAGTTCTCCCAGGCAACTCCAATACTATTAACAAGATGGTTTTCACTTTAGGTAAATTCAAATAGGCAAATTGCAGGTGCCAGCAGCAGTTTAGATTCACCTGTGGGCTTTAAGGCTGCCGAGCCCCAGAAGGGGCAGGGCCATGGGAAGCCCTGCCACAGGAGGTCTTCAGAACATCCACATTAAGTTATAATTGGCTATAGTGACAAGTACTTGCTAATAGGCTTCATTAAAGGGAATTTCTACAGCACAGATTCTTTTCACCAATTGGATCATAGATCCAAACAAATTTTGCTTCTACACAAAGGCATAACTATTGACCCACCATCAATAGCTCACATGATTCCAATCATTTTTCTCATACTAGGGATAAATTTGTACTGATTGGTTCTTATTCTTTTGCTCAGTTTTCCTGATGACAATTTTTACTGCCTGGTGAGATTGTTAGCAAGAGTCTACTACTCTGTTGAAGAAGAAACTTAAAAGTCTTACACAGGAGTATATTCATGACCCTGACCTCATTAACACCATGTTAAATCAACTGAGTTAAACCAATATAGAAATGGGAACTCGTACCAAGAATGAATATTTTCAATCACTCAATTCATTCAGTTTTCAATTCAATAAACATCAATGGAATTTTAGACTTGGAGTAAGGAAGAGCTAATCCTCTGACATGTAATCAGACTTTGCAGTGACTCAGTCATCCCTCAAAGATAAATAGCCTGAAACAGAAGTTCATAGAATCTCTTTCTTCCACCACCCTCAAAGAGTTATGGATAGATTTCAGAGAGTCCCTGAATTTAAATGCAAAAATAATGACATGTTTATTTTCATTAATTTTTAACATTTCCTTCAATTATTTAAAAATGCAGTTTTGAAAAGGGGTCTCTAGGCTTCAACAGAGTACTTAAGAAGTTCATGATTCAGAAAAGGTTAAAGCCTTTAGTCTAAAGGTATAAGTTATTGATAGTTTGAGATCTGCATGCAGTAGGTTGAAGGAGTTCCCATGTTGGCAAAGAGAGTTCTCACATCAATAGAGTTCTCACACCATAGGCAAGCATTTATTTAATATATATTATATCTAGGTATCGAACTCACTAGACAGAGTGGGGGATGCAAAGAAGACTTAATACAAGGTCTCTGACTCAGGGAATTAAATAATATATTATTAAGTATACATAGACTGAATCTTAATGTTAAGGTGTGCCAAGATTATACATTTTGTCAATTAGTTATAGAAGAACTAAAAGTTGGGAGTGTGAATTTTTAAAGCAGGCTCTAGATTTGGATGAGGCAGTTAGGCGGACACAGTGGATAGAGCACCAAGTCTGGAGTCAGGAAGACTCAACTTCTTACTTAAAATCTGGCCCCAGACACTTCCTAGCTGTGTGACTTTGGGCAAATCATTTAATCCTGTTTACCTCTGTTTCTTCATTTGTAAAATGAACTGGAGAAGGAAATGGCAAATCATTCCAGTATCTCTGCCAAGAAAATCCTAAAATCATAAAGAATCGTAAATGACTGAAACAACTGAACAACTGAGTTTCGATAGATTTAGTGGTCTAAATTCATATCAGCTTTTCAAGAAATTTCAAGAAACCCTAGACAGCAAAGAAGGTCAGTTTACAAGCTGTTGGTCCTCTCCACTTGTACTGCATATTAAAACCAGAAACCCTGTTTGCAAAGTGATATATATATATATATATATGCTTCTTTAGTTTTCCTGAGTACACTGTGAAGCAGCCTTCTGGAATTCAGATCACTGAGTGTACCTTGATTGTGTGTTTCTGTCAGGAGCCCAAAACGTGGCCAAAATAGGAAATAAAGTTACTGAGGAAGCAAAGCTTAAGAAAATCTACCCAACTCATCAGATACATTGCGCCCTTGATAATGCCAAGCTTAAGCTGTCTTCTCAAGGTTGGAAAAAAGTGGAGGAGACTGAGAAGTTGTGTATGCAGAACTATGGACAGCAGTTTTATTTTAAATATGATAAGAGAGAGAAAAGGGGAAGAAGGAAAAGAGAGAGAGAGGAAGGAGGAAGAGGATGTACAGGGGTTGGGAGGGAGAGAGAGTGGGTTGAAAGAAGGAAGGAAAGAAAATGAAAGAAAAAAGGAACAGAAAGGAAAGAAAGAAAAGAAAAAAGAAAATAAGGATGGGAGGTGGAGACCAGAACAGATTACAAGGGGGAGGAAGGGAGGGTGAAGAGAAAGAGACAGAAAATATGAAACTCTGAATAAGGGCAAGCAAAGGTTAAACAGAATTAGTCAAATTATGGGCTTTATTTCTTAATAAACTCTTCACTTTGAACAACTTTACAATACACTAGGCCTGAAGAAAACTAGCGAACAAATTCAAATGAAAGAACTGATTTCAAAGCAAAAAGAAAAAGAAAAAATGAAGCCAGATAGTTAAGACCAAATATGCAAAATTTAGTAAGTGTTTACAATATGTAAAAGTATTTTGCAGGGCACTAGGGATGCAAAGACCAAAAACCCCAAACAAACCCTCAAACTCTGTCTTCAAAGACCTTATATTCTACTAGGGGATATAGTCAGCAGATAGGGAAATATATTTGTGATCATATAAAAAAGAGAGGACAGTTATAATTGATAAATCAAAAAAGGTTCCACATAGGAAGTAGTACATGATCTGTGTTTTAAAATAAAGCAGAAAGGATTCTATGACATGGAGAAGAGGAGAGGGTTCATTCCAGGAATGAGATCAGCCTTTTCCAAATCTTGGAGATTAGAATTAGAATTAGAAAATTGAGGGGATGCCCATCAATTGGGGAATGATTGAACAAGTTGTTGTTTGTGAATGTAATAAAATATTATTGTTCTATAAGAAATGATGAATAGGCTAATTTCAAAAAGAGCCTGGAAAGACTTACATGAACTGATACTGAGTGAAATGAAAAGCAGGAAAACACTGTAGATATTAATAGCTGGATTATGTGATGATCAACTATGACACACTTAGTTCTTCTTAGCAGTATAATGATCCAAGACAATTTCAATAGATTTTGAATGGAAAATGCCTTCTACATTTAGAGAAAGGACTGTGGAACTTGAATGTGAATCAAAGCATACTATTTTCTTGTTGTTGTTTTCTTGTAGTTTTCCCCTTTTGTTCTGATTTTTCTTTCCTGACATGACTCATATGGAAATATGTTTAAAATGCATATGTATAACTTATATGAGTTTGTTTGCTGTCTTGGGGTGGGGAGGAAGATAGAGAAGGGAGGGGAAAAAATTGGAACCCAAACATATTTTAGAAGAGTGAGAAAGGAGGTTGTAGCCAGAGAGAAGAATTTCAGCAGTTACATTTAGTGTGCCAGTTTTTATTTAATTCACAAAATCAAAGAATTTCAGAGCTTTATTATAAAGCACCTCAGGATCCAGATGTTCCTATAAGTTTTGTCTCCATAACTGTTGTGATACGGGAACCATTTGCCAGTGGCTGCTGAACGTCTAACTCAGAACTGTAGAATGGATCTCTTCATGTTAGAGGAAGATGACGATACAAGGAGACTGTTCTCTGACATCTCCACTGAGAGGCAGTTGCATTGTCTGACTTCTCTCTTCTTCCCTCTGCCTCCAATTTATTTCATTCCCAGTCCACAAGCAACACCTGTGTCAGTAAAGGTTGCTTTGCAACTCCTTCAGATCTTATGATCCACAGCTGTGGAGGCTCTTGGAGAATTGACCTGCCCCTTCACTTAGGCATGGTCCTTAACAATTCCCTGTTTTTTGTTTTAGATGTAATTATTTTCCCCCCACAACATGGTCAGTAAGTTTGTGCATTTGCTGTTTTCTGAGTCCACTCACTGAGAAATGCAAGCAGTGCTATCACTTCTGGATGGTTGTAGCAAGTGTTGATCTTTTGAGATGTCATGGAGGCAAACTTTCAAATGGAGAAGAGGACAGTAGTCAGAACAGGCATCCATGGGTTACTGAAGGAACTCTGGGAAGATGATCCTATTCACAAAAACCTCTCAAATGTTGCTGGTTCTTCTTGTCCCTGTTTGGGTGCCACATGACTAGAATATAAATAATTTCTATGATTTTTTGTCAAAAGTATAATGGATTGTTGATGGATAAGCCATATCTGAGAGCCTTTGCTTTGAAATACAAGCAGAATGGCAAAGGACCGCCAATTGTTTCTATAAAAGCACTAGTTGAAAAAATGAGAGATATTTAGATTGGAGAACTAAAGACATGGGAGGATGGAAAAGCTGTCTCTAAGTGTGTTTGAAAAGCTGTCTTAAGGAAGACCTGTCCTATACTAATAGGAGTAAGATTCAGAAAGGAAAAACACCTTAATAGAGCTATCCAAAAATGGAATGGGTAGACTCTGGAGGCCTTCAATCAAAGATTTATTTATTCCTGATACTTACGGGGCTACAGGTTCCTAAGGTGCTTTATAATAAAGCTCTGAAATTCTTTGAATCTATGAACAGAATGAAAACTGACACATCATATCAATGTTCTGCTCAATTTGGCCCAATGTTCCTCAGGAACACTTTTCAAATTCCTTCCAAAAAAATAAAGAAAAATGAAATATTTTTATGTAAAATCATTCTCTGATTAGAACTGGTTGGCTTGGTCATTGTGAATCTATCTCTTCTAACAAGAAAGAAAAAACATTAATGTATCTAGACTGACAATCAAGAGAACTAAATTCTAGTCTGTCCCTAATTAACCAGTTATACAATCTTGGACCCTTATTTTCTTTGTTTGGAAAAATGCCACAATGGAGAAGCAACATGACCTAGTCAACAGAATACAGAACTTGGAGAGGTCAGGAAGCTCTAAATCTCTTCTCAGACACTTAAAGGCTATGAGAGCCTGAACGACTCACTGAACCCTTCTCAATTCAATGTCTATATATATATATATATAGAATAGTAATAGAACAACATAGTGTTATTGTGATGCATTTAATAATGCATCTTAAGTACTTTATGATCCTGGGTTAATATATATTAAGAATAGTAATAGAACAACATAGTGTTATTGTGATGCATTTAATAATGCATCTTAAGTACTTTATGGTCCTGGGTTAACAACCCAGAAATCTTCTAACCTTGGAAGATCACTGCATCCCTGTAGTCTCTTTCTCTGATTGGTCAGTCAATTGATCAGTTTTCTCTTGGAAACTCCATTTTAAGAAAGGTACACAGGGTAGTCACATTCACTTTTCCCTTTCTTTCTGAACTGGCTCCTGAGTTGCTGCCCTTTTTTCTCCACCATGACTGTCATGGTTACCTTGCCTCCTCAAGGCCTTTTTAGCTTTCTTCTATATGTGTCTTCCCTTTTAGAATGTAAGCTCCTTGGAGGCAGAAAGTGCTTTTCTTTCTGTGTTGGTATTTCCAAGAGTTTAACACAATATGTGGCACATAGTAACTGCTTAATAATTTTTTGTCATTGTTGTTGCTAAACACTGGGGATACAAAAAAAGAGGCAAAAATTCAATTGTTGCCCTGAAGGAATTTAAATTTCTATGACAGACACAGTGAGTTCCTTCAGAACAAGGAACTTTTTTTTTTTGCCTTCCTTTGTCTTCTCAGCACATAAGAAGTGCTTGATAAATGCTAATTGGTCAGTTTATTGATTGAATATGTATACTAGATATAGTCAGAGAGAGGCATGAGAAGTATGTAGGGAGAAGAAGTGGTCATATGTGGACTTTGGGAAAATCATTTTAGCAGCTCAGTGGAGGATATATTGGAGTGGAGAGAAATTTGAGGCTGGGAGATTAACTGGCAAGTTACTGCTTGCCATATATGAAGTGATAATATTCTACACTAAATGGTAACTATGAGCAGAGAGTGGGGAATGTTAGGAAGGTAAAATCTTGGAAAGAGATTGTACAAATAGAATAAGTTAAAGAGGAATCAAGGATGGCATTGGGGTTGACAGGGTGACTGGGACAGCAGTAGTGCCATCAACAACAATAGGGAAATCTAGAGAAGAGAATAATTTAGGTGTAAAGATAATGAGTTCTGTTTTGGATATATTGAGTTTGAGATATTTTTAGGATATTTAATTTGTTGTTAAAATAAATACCTCCTTTTTGAGTTCATGTGGTAGTTCCTGCTGCTGAGTAAACCTATCACAATGCAGATATTATAGAGGTAAACATTTAGGTATTAAACACATGTTCAGGAGGTAGAAGAATGATCCTGAACAATTATTAGTATTCTAAGGATGCTTTTTACAGAGAGACAGAGAAGTAATTCTTAACATACAACAATACAATATAGCCTTTCATTCCATAAAAATTGAAAAAATTTGTTAAATAGAATTATAATCTCATACATCCTTCAGAGAAACAAACCCAATTAAACAGATGTTTGAGATGTATGAAATAAGGAGGAAGAGGGAGCCCTTGTTGAATGATATCATATTTTTCCAGTAATATATGAATGACCCTCAGCTGAGAGGAGTGAGAATAGAAGAGGTGAAAGTTTGAGCTATTCTTATGGCCTTCTCCAGATCAGTTTAGCAATATGGGTATAAGAGAAAATGGTAAGATTAATCTTATGTTGGTATTTGACAGGATATGATCAGTGATGAGACAAGTGGACAAGGAATTACAAAAGATAGTGTAGATCTGACCTTGTTCACAAAGGGATTGAGACAGAGAAATGGTCAGAGAGCAGCCAAAGGAAGGGGTAATGGCCTGGGAAAGAATTAAGGAATGAAAGGATTGTCAGTCATGGTAAGGTTGAAGAACAAGGATAAGGGGTGTAAAGGCAGAGAGAAAGATGAAATGCTAAAAGGTTATGATCAAATAAATTGATTTCAAAGTTCATGAATGTGGAAGTAAAATGTATGTGTGTTATCCAGGTCAAGGTTTTGACCATCTCTTTGTGTATCTGAGGTGGAGTAGAAGAGGGAGATCCTGGGAACTGAGCAGATTGAAGGCCTGGAAAGTTGAAGTCCTTGAGGGACCATCAATATGTATGTGTAAATCCCCTAATATTAGAGCCAGAATTAAAGCAGAAAGATTAATGTTCTCTGATTATTCCCTTGGAAAAGAAGATTGCATTTAGAATTAAAAAATCATATATATATATATACATATATATACATATATATATATATTTTTTAATTGAGGACATATGCAAGAAATTCTCTATTCGAATTCCAATCCATTTGTTTTCCAGAGGAAACTGAAGCCAGAGATGTTAAATCATTTGCCTAGAGTCACACAATGAATTAGCAAATTCTAGTTTAGATTCCAATTGTACTCAATGCAATTCACTTTACTATAACAATTGACTGGTAAACTATATCATGTAGAAGCTGATAGATTGAAATGACAATACAATCACATAGCACAGTGCTCCAGCTTTCATCTATATACCTCAAGGCTTATTCATGTTCCCTGATATTATTGGAATGGTGAGATGTATATTCCTTCTGTTAGCCTGAACAAACTTTGGACATCAGCATCCTTGAAGATCGTCCCACTGATCTTGAAATAGACAAAGAAATTCACATGCAAGCTCCTCAGAAAACAAGGTGAGTAAATACAACGTGAAAAAAAAAAAAACATCCTGGGCTTCTAAAAGCCTTCAAAATTCCCCAAACACAGGTTCTGATCTTCAGTTTAGGGTTGTTTTTTCCTCTCACCAATAATTCTGACTTGGTAAAAGTTGTTTGGCATTCCTTTTATTGCCTCATCTATAAAACCCCTGGGGCTATTAGCACCTGTTCAGTGTACCTTACCAGTGACTATAGAAAGGGACAAATATCATTTATTTTTCACCAACATTTGCCTATTTTTTCTTCAGACAATCAGTATGTACTTATTAAATGTCTACTGTGAAGCATCTAGGTGACATTGTGGATAGAATTCTGGGTCAGGAGTCAGAAAGAACTGAATTCAAATCAAAGTACCTTAGACACTATCTATGTAATTGTAGTCATACTTAACATACTTAACTTTTGCTTCAGTTTCCTTATGTGAAAAAAAGGAATTACAATAACACCTACATCCTAGAGTTGATGTGAGGACTGCATGGTATTATATTTGTAAGGCATTTTGCAAGCCCTGAAGCACTATGTAAATGTTAGTTATTATTAATACTATGTGTATATATCACTGTGTTAGGTGCTGTGCCAGGTGTGTGACCTTGAGCAAGTCATTCTTTCACCTCTTACTTTAATCCACTGGAGATAGAAATGGCAAACCACTCCAATTGTTTATTTGCCAAGAAAACCCCCCATCATTATGAAGAATGATGGAATGACTGACCAACAACAATAAAAGAGAAAAGAGCTAAAAGAAAAAGAGAATAACAACATAAAATAAATTTAAGGAACTTGGGCTAGAATAGAACCTTAAGGATGAAGGACGAGTCTATGGGAACAAACTGAGATCTCAAAGTAATGTAAGCAATACAAAATGTTGGGACCAAATGGTTCCTTAAATGAGAGAAGAACAAAGTCAATGCAAAATAATTAAATGGAACAAAATACAAACTTAGTAATTGCATTTTAAACGTGAATGGATTTAACTCTCCAATAAAATGCATCTTTCTTCAACTTATACCCACTTCTCCTAGGTCTATAATTGGTCCTAGAACCAATTAGAAAAAGTTTAATTTCTTTTTTACATGATAACCTTTTTAAAACTTAAAGGTCTTTCCAGCCTAGTCATTCTCAAATCCTTCCATTTATTTTGCTATGACATGGTTCTGCTCATCCAGACTGCTATAAAGTTCAAATGAAATAACTCATATATAACACCATAAGCTCCTTGAGGTCATACATAATTAAATTTTTTTTGTCTTTAGTCTCCCCAAAACCTAGTATAATACCTGGCATTTAGTAGGTGCTTAATAAATGCTTGTTGATTGATTGAATGAATGAATCAAAGGAATCAAAAGGATCAAGGATATGTTTATGAAAGACACCTCAATTAGGAAATATGGAGAAAAAAAGAAAATGATAGATAAAGGAGTCTCTAGGAGAAATTGAAGAAATAAAGATGAATGAGTAAAGGACAAAACTATAGAATACTATAGCTTTTAAGGAACATATCCAAAAGAAAATGATCAAAAGCATCACATGAAACTCTTTAAGATGAAAATTCTTAAGAGGTTAATGAAAATTATCATATGGAAGTTTTAGTGGAATGCTAAGACTTCCTTGGAATCTAGACTATATCTAGTAGATGGGAAATCCACAGCTACTGATGAAAAACTCATTTTGACTATTTCTATAACAGGAAAGGCATGGAGGGAGATTATTTGTGAAGGTAATGTTAAGGATAAGAAATAGGCTTCCCATAGTCTTAGCCTATGTCATTCATACTAATTTACATTTTTATATGGCTCTGTTTTTTTCAGGTTGCCACAAGAACGGAACAAGAATTCCTACAAGCCATTTAACCCTGGGTGGCCTAGTGTTTACCACACACTCAAATGTCATGAGGTTGCCAGTATTCCATCTATAGGAAGAAAACCAGATTTATCTGTTATTGGTATTGAAGAAAAGAGTAACTAAAGTTATTTCAAAGGAAGGATCATTTAGCTGCTCCTTAAGGAATTTGATTGCTAGGAAAACTTAAAATATTTTTTTCCTCTTAAATATTTTCATTTTGAATACTAGAGAAGCTTAAAATATTTTCTTTTGCTTGCAACTTTCATTCACTATGAAATCAAAAAGTCTAACAGAGTGTAACCCAAGAGATCTGGATTTTTTAATTATTTATTTTATTTTAAACTTAGAAATAAAAAAAGCATTTCCATAACATAACAGAATTGGGGGAGGGAGTGATTGTATATGAAACTGCAAATCTATTATGTACAGCTTGCTATCCTTTTAACATATAATAAAATTATCTTGTAACTTTTTTTCTTCCTTTCTCCCTATCTCCCCCCAGGATAATTTGGGAGCCACAAATCACTCTCTTCATGAATTCTAGGTATATATTTTAGAAGATCTGTAAACTTTGATTGGAAAAAAAAGCACATCTTTATTTCAGTATTGGAGGAGTGAATAAAAATCTGTTCATACTAATAGAATGTGTTTTATAATCCTATGAGTTTTATTTTAGGCACTTGAATTAAAAACAGGATTCTGAAAAAAGGTCCATAGTTTTCACTAGGCTGCCAAAGGAGTCCATAATAGATTAAAGGTTAATAACTCCTAATTTGAGTTTTTCCTGCTAAGAGTCAAAGAATAACAAGACATAAAATAATTTCAGCAGATATGGACATGCTTTAAAGCATAACTAAAATTAATGTCTAAGTGTCCAAATTGAGATTCAAACTTTTCTCTCTTCTCTTCCCTTCCACCCAAGAAATATACTCAGCTTAGCCCTGAGTTGGGAAAGTCAAGGAATTGTCCTATCAGCACTGCCATTTGTCCCCTGTATTCCCCCACAGTATTAACCCTGAGAATATTATGTCCTCTCTTCACTACTATGTTCATTTTCAGCTCTACAAAGAGTAATTTCTGTTATATACTCCTTAAGGGAGGGCAGGAGAGCAAAATAGTAAAATATAAATTCCTTGAGAAGAAATTATAAATATACATAATAATCCTTTTTGTTATAACTTTCTGTCCTATGAAATTTCCTTAGAGAATTAATCAAATATGTAACTATCTGAACAATAGAATGTCAGGGATGAAAGGGATACTGATCAAGGATTTTATAATATAACATCCTCATTTTATTAATTCATTTATTCACTTATTCATTCAACAAGCATTTGTTAAATGCCTATTACGTGTCAGGCACTGTCAGTATAAAGATAAAATTGTGGCGACCCACAAGCAACATAAATTCTATTGAAGGGAAACAAAGTGAACACAACAAAATATATACAAAGTAAATAGAAAGTCATCTCTGAGGAGAGATTTTGGAATCAGGATAAGCTTTCTACAGGTACAGCCTAGGAAAGGAGGAAGTAGATTCAGGAAAGCAGAATAGTTTTTCCAAAGGCAGAGAGAAAGTAGAATATTGATGTTTGGGAAACAATCAGGCAGTTGGCTAACATTTATTAAACACCTACTGTATTCCTTGCACTGCAAAAAAATAAAACCACACACACTCACAAGTCTCTGCTCTCAAGCTCATAATCTTAAAGGGAGTGACAACATAAAAATAACTCTGGACAAATAAAATGTATACAAGATAAATTAGAGATAATTTCATAGGGAATGCACTAGACTTCAAAAGGATCAGGAAGTGCTTTTTTAAGAAGATGGAATGAGAAATCTACAGTTCTATTTGTCCAATAGGAGTTAGAAATACTAGGCTGGAGGTCACTGGATAAATAGATTTAAAAATCATCAGCATAGAGAAGATAATTGAATCCATGGGAATTGATGAGATCACTGAGTGAATTAGTATAGAGGGAGAAAGAAATTAGGAGACATGTCTGTAGAGATAAAGTGATTTGTCCAAGGTCACATCTAATCAAATTATATCATATTGAAGTTTATTCTGGTCCATTGTTCAAAGATGGGGCTCACAGAAGCACGAATTGACATAAATTAAGGGGAAATTCACCTCTACTGTTCTCGGGAGTACTCAGTATCAAAAAACACACACACACACAGCAAATCCACACATGAAAATTATATCCTGACACCCTATTAGTAAGTTCACTTAACCAGCTAGAAGAAGAGTCCTGTAATTGGCTACTAATAGTTTTAATAGGCCAGAAATATTGAGCAAAAGTCAAGAAATATAAGAAAAAAACATAAGAGTCAGAAGAAAAAGAAAAGCAGAGAAAAAAGTGAGAAAAAGGAAGCAGATTGGGAGAGGCTTTTTCCCTGATGGTGAGAGGGTCAGTGACAAAAGAAAAAACAGCTCTTCTATATTTTCTGGGAAGAGGGAAGTGAGAAAGGGAATTAGACAAAGCACCTGGAAAAAATATTTTCTAAAAGTCTAGGGCATCTCTAAAAAGTGTTTTTGTTGGAAAGTAAAAGGTGGGGAATGAGTGATAGAACAATACATTAACTCCTTTGACTCCACTGGCTCTTGAAAACCTGTTTAATACATCAGCTAGTACACTTCCACAACTTGGGGAAAATGGAAGGCAGAATTTGCTATATGTAGCCACAAAGCTAAGTCAGACTGTAGCAGAATCTGTTAATATGTCCACACTCTTCTCGTAGCTTCACTCCCAACTTTTTAGAGTTCTCTACCATATCTCAGCAGTCTTCTCAATTTGGAACATGTCTCTAATCCATGGCCTTCTTATGGCTAGAAATCTTCCTCCCTGCTCCTTTAGCTTCTCTCTCTTTTATATATTATTTTCCTCCTACTGGGGCATCTTGGTTCAAATCCAGTCTCAGATACTAATTTTGTCACCCTGGGCAAATCACTTAATGCCTGACTTAACTTTCTCAATTGTGAAATAGGAATAATAATAAGACTTATTCCCCATAGTTTTTGTGAGAATGAAAAGATACCATTTGTAAAGAACTTAACCCTAGTAGCTGGCACATAGTTGGTGCATAATAAATACTTATTGAAGTGGGCCCCAGCAGGGGCATTTGTGGGTTCTTGCAGGGGTATGTGACCACAGGGAACAGAAAAGCAGGATATGGTTGCCCAACCATTCAGGTGCAGGGGGTTTGGGATGTGGGATATAGGGTGCAGTTGCCAAATTTGGGTCCCCAGTAGAGTCTTGTTAATTTTAAGAACCAACCTATGGATAAAGGGTAATCTCCCCTGGGAGGAGAAATAAATACTTATTATAAGCTATCTCCTCAGACCAATTAGATTTCTGATTCTGCTTTGTGCCATCTGTTTTTATAATAAAGTCCCTTCCTTTGAGAGAGTAGTCTGGTCTTTTGCTAATTCTTACCTTGTGGACCTGTTCATTCACTTCACTTACTACTTTCCTTACTTAGAATGTGAGCTCTTTGACAGCAGGGGCCATTTTTTTTTTTTTTTTTGGTTTGTTTGTTTATCCTTGAATTCCCAGCATTTAGCCCAGTGCCTAGCACTTAGTGCCTAATAAATGCTCACCAATTTGACTTGATACATTTCAGCACAAACAGAGGGGGCATATAAGTCTTTCTTGCAATAATAATTGATTTAAAATTTCCACATTGATATAAATTTTCCACTTCTGAATGTGGTTTGAAACAAGTCAAGTTCAGAAAAATGTTGATGGCATAGTGCAAAGCTAGTTCTTCTAGCTTACCTGTATCCTTATTAGGACAATATTGAAATTCTTTGAAGAGTCCAAGTCATCGCAAGCACAAAACAATGCACCCACACCAATTAGGGGACCAGATCATGTTGTCTATGTGTGCCTTCTTGTGAAAAAGCAGACAGATCCCTTTTAGCTCAATGCTTCTTGAAAAACAAAACCCTTGTGGAATGGCCATCTGCATTTTCAAAAAACCTGGATTTAGTGTTTTAAACAGGAAACACAGAAAGTCTGATACAGCTGGTAAACAAAAAATGTTTTGAAATCTCAGCATTCGAGATCTAGATCTAGATATATTATCCACATTCTTCAACAATATAGCAATCCCCTTTCATGTTTCTAAGAAGTGGTCTCTCAGCTTTTGCTTGAATGCCTCCAGTGAAAAAGAATCATAAACATACATGAAAATCATAACGATAATTTGCAGCAACTGAACTTGTCAAAGCTAAAAACTCTAGTCAAATGTATCATGCAGGAGTCAGCATCTGGGATGCTTTAGCAATCAGGAATTGAGATGTACATGCCTTAGTGAGAGTACATTAAGGAGCTTTCTGTTCTTTCTTGATAAGAGGCAGAATCTAAACCTGTCATTTCACTGATATGGGGAACTACTGAATGAGGAAACTTCCTTCACCAAAAAGGTAAGCACTTCTGAAATTTATATAGTCAAAAAGATACTCCAGAATACTGAGAAGTTACGTGAGGTTAACAAGGGTCATGCAATCAATATGTTTCAGAGATGGGACTTGATGGCCTTTAAATTATAATGAACAGACGAGGTCCTAAAGAAGAGACTTGAGAAAGGACCTGTTTCCTTTTCTTTGTAGAAGTGGATGTCTATGGGTATAAAATATTACATATAAAAAAGCTTTTTCAACATAATACTGAATTTTGATGATCATTTTTGCCTTTTTATATTATAAAAGATGACTTTCTAGGAGTTGAGGAGTGGGATACAGTGAAAAATGTAAGTGATATTGAAACAAAAGATAATTTATTTTTAAAATTTTTTTATTAAAGCTTTTTATTTATAAAACATATGCATGGGTAATTTTTCAACATTGAGCCTTGCAAAACCTTCTGTTCTAAATTTTCCCCTTCTTCCCCCCACTCCCTCCCCTAGATGGCAGATAGTCCAATACATATTAAATATGTTAAAATATATGTTAAATCCAATATATGTATACATATTTATACAGTCATCTTGCTGCACGAGAAAAATCAGATCAAGAAGGAAAAAAACTGAGAAAGAAAACAAAACGCAAGCAAACAACAACAGAAAGAGTGAGAATGCTATGTTGTGGTCCACATTCAGCTCCCACAGTCCTCTCTCTGGGTGTAGATGGCTCTTTGAACTGGTTTAAATCATTTCATTATTGAAGAGGGCCACATTCATCAGAATTGATTATTGTATAGTCTTGTTGTTGAATGATCTCCTGGTTCTGCTCACTTCACTTAGCATCAGTTCATGTAGGTCTCTCCAGGCCTTTCTGAAACCATCCTGTTGGTCATTTCTTACAGAACAATAATATTCCATCCCATTCATATACCACAATTTACTCAGCCATTCTCCAATTGAGGGGCATCCACTCAGTTTCCAGTTTCTAGCCACTACAAAGAGACCTGCCACAAACATTCTTGCACATACAGATCCTTTCCCTTCTTTAAGATCTCTTTGGTACATAATCCCAGTAGTAACACTACTGGATCAAAAGGTATGCATAGTTTGATAACTTTTTGAGCATAGTTCCAAATCTCTTTCCAGCATGGCTGGATATATTCACAATTCTACCAACACTGTATCAGTGTCCCAGTTTTCCCACATCCCCTCCAACATTCAGCATTATCTTTTCCTGTCATCTTAGCCAATCTCAGAGGTGTGAAGTGGTATCTCAGAGTTATCTTAATTTGCATTTCTCTGATCAATAGTGATTTAGAGCACCTTTTCGTGTGACTAGAAATAATTTCAATTTCTTCATCTGAAAATTGTCTGTTCATATCCTTTGACCATCTATCAATTGGAGAATGGCTTGATTTCTTATAAATTTGAGCCAATTTTTTACATATTTTGGAAATGAGGCCTTTATCAGAAACTTTGACTGTAAAATTTTTTCCCAGTTTATTGCTTCCCTTCTAATCTTGTCTAAATTAGTTTTGTTTGTACAAAAACTTTTTAACTTAATATAATCAAAATTATCTATTTTGTGATCAATAATGATCTCTAGTTCTTCTTTGGTCACAAATTCCTTCCTCCTCCACACATCTGAGAGGTAAACTATCCTATGTTCTTCTAGTTTGTTTATAATATCATTCTTTATGTTTAGTTCATGAATCCATTTTGACCATCTTATGTGTGTTATGTGTGGGTCCATGCCTAGTTTCTGCCATACTAGTTTCCAATTTTCCCAGCAGTTTTTGTCAAATAGTTAATTCTTATCCCAAAAAGATGGGGTCTTTGGGTTTGTCAAACACTAGATTGCTATAGTCATATACATAGGACTATTTTGTCCTGTGAACCTAACCTATTCCACTGATCAACTAGTCTATTTCTTAGCCAAATGGTTTTGATGACTATTGCTTTATAATATAGTTTTAGATCTTGTATATTTAGACCACTTTCATTTGATTTTCTTTTCTTTAATTCCCTTGAAATTCTTGACCTTTTGTTCTTCCAGATGAATTTTGTTGTTATTTTTTCTAATTCAGTAAAATAGTTTCCTGGGAGTTTGATTGGTATATCACTAAATAGATTAGGTAGTATTTTCATCTTTATTATATTCACTGGAGCTATCCAATAGCACTTAATATTTTCTCAATTGTTTAGATCTGACTTTATTTTTGTGGAGTTTTGCTTATATAGTTCCTGATTTTCCCTTGGCAGATAGATTCCCAAATATTTTATCCTATTGACAGTGATTTTAAATGGAATTTCTTTTTGTATCTCTTGCTGTTGGATTTTCTTAGTGAAGTATACAAATGCTGACAATTTATGTGGATTTATTTTGTATCCTCCAACTTTGCTAAAAGTGTGAATTACTTCTATTTTTAGTTGATTCTCTAGGGTCTCTAAGTATACCATCATATCATATGCAAAGAGTGATAATTTGCTTTTCTCATTACCTACTCTAATTCCTTTAATCTCTTTTTCTTCTCTTATTGCCAAAGCTAGCATTTTGACTATAATATTGAATAGTAATGGTGATAGTGGGCAACCTTGTTTCACCCCCGATCTTATTGAGAATGGTTCCAATTTATCCTCATTACATATGATGCTTGCTGATGTTTTTAAATAGATGCTACTGACTATTTAATGGAAAAGTTCATTTATTCCTATACTCTCTAGTGTTAATAGGAATGGGTGTTGGATTTTAAGATAATTTATTTAAAAAAATACTACTGTAGAAAAATTATAACTTTTTCAATAATTATGAAAAAGCCATACTGAAATTCTAGCTAATGAGAACCAAATCTTCAAATTTTAAAATACTAATTATGCTATTCCAACTTGGGGGGAAGAAGGTGGATTGCCAATTTCCACTCTGATATTTGAAAGAGAAATAAGAGCTAGACTATTCTTACATGTGCTAATACGCACTCATAAAATAAAATCTTTGGTGATTGAAAAACTCAACACCTGAGAGATTTCAAAAGTATCACACATTAAATTTAGTGTTTACAGAGTGAAAGCTAATGTACAAAAGGACCAATTATTCCCCCTGCTTGGTACATTTTCTGTTTTTGAACCCTCAATAAAAGATCATTTCAAAACTGCAAATACCTGAGGAGAGCAAAGCTTTCTTTTCTTATACATTAGGTAGAAATTACTCTAAAGAAATAGTGTTGCTAAAAATTTTGTGTGTGTGTGCCATTTTTCCATGCTTTTCTTCCCTTGGGCAAATGTTCAAGGCATCCCTAAAAGATTGTAAATTGCAGAGAAATTGATGGTCTGCATTGGAGAAGGGAGTTTTCTTACCTATGCTAGTGAAATCACAGATCTGGTCTATCCTTGCCCTCTGAATGGCCCAAAGAAATAATAAATATAACCACAAAGCATGGAGAGTATAAGGATTAGCTATTTGTTGTTCTGTATTATACAGAGCTTTCAATCACATAATATTAAAGATTCAATTGCTAATGTTGCTATGCCTGGAATTCTATTAGTTCTTATTTCTAAGGTGGGGAAATGTGGCCTGATGTCACCTCCATAGAAGGATAGTCATTTTCTAATGTGTAGGATTTTGGTAGAGCCACCCACAAAACATTCAAACAACTGCTTAAGTTTCATGCAGAGTTACAATTGACAGGAACGTTTGAAATCATCTAGCATAACCCCCTCATTTCTAGAAATGGCAAGGAATACTCCTCCATAATGCCCCCATCCAGGGAATAGTAGATATGAGATAGAAGAATGGGTGGGTACAAATTGTCAAAGGTGGTTCTGTGATCCAATAAACTGACATGTCTAGCATATTTTTACCTGTTGTGTGCAGGCTTGACGGGTACAAGAGCAAAAGTGAAATAGCCTCTACCTTCAAGGAGCTTACCTTCTAGTGGTGATGAGGATGAGCAGGATAGGTTACAGAGATAAATACAAAATATTTTGAGAAGAGAGTATTCATAAGTAGGGATATCATGAAAAACTCCTTATGGGAAGGTGGTTCTTGAACTGAGCTTTTGTGAAAGGTTAGGAGGAAGGAATGCATTCTGGTATGACAGTTTGTGTGAATGTGGAATGGTGGGGATGGAAAATTTAGAAAAGCTCTAAATGGCCAGATTGGCTAAACCATGGAATGTGTGAATGGGAGACAAATACATAGTAAGCCTGGAAAGGTAAGTTGAAACTAGATTTCTGAAAGCCTCATAACCAAGTTAAGTAGTCTGTATTTTATCTTAAAGGCAACAGGATACCATGAAAGGTTTTTTGAGCAGGGTGTGTTCAAAACTGTTTTAGGAAGATTATTTTGAAGATGGAGAGGAGGGAAATATCAGAGGCAGAGACCAATTAGGAGATTATTATCTAGCAAAGAGATAATAAAAGCTTGAACTAGGGCAGAGGCAAGAAACTAAAAGGTCCCTTTAAAAATACTATGAAGCAGTTGATCAAATATGCTGTACTCACCACCAGCTATAGATATGAAGTGGAAAGAGTTCTGGATTTGGGAATCAGGCAGCATGGGCTCAACTCCTGGCTTGTAACTGTAACTTGAAGCAACTTAATTCAACAAACACTTATTTATAATTTTCTGTTTGTAAAGTGAGAGACAGAATAAATTAGTAGAGAATAGAGGTTTAAGAATCAGAAGACCTAAAACATGTCAGCTATATCAGTATGGCAAGACACCCATTATCTCAGGACCTCCAACCAATTCCTTAAAATGCACAACAGTTGCCAACCACTTTGATTGAAGGAATTTCTGACATCAATGAAAGCATTGGTCTAGATCCATTAAAAGGAACAGAGGATACAAACCCCCAAATAACCTGTAGGTTCTCATTCCTCAGTTTCCCAGAGTGCTAATTCATGTAAAGAATTGTAAATTGTAAAATGTAAAAAAAATTGGGCCTTGGGGAAGAGTTTAGATAGGCCTATAATTCTATCCTTATAATTTATCTAGATTAGCAATTATTCTTGCAATTAATTATCTAGCGTTACTTGGAGGAACTGAATGTTTAAGTGACTTGTCTGTAGTCAAATAACCAGCATGTATCCAAAACAAGTCTAGAATCCAGGTCTTTACTCGAAGCTTAGCTCTCTATCCATTGCAACATACTAGTTTTTACTAATACTAAGGGATACAATTAAGACACCTGCGGGGAAGAGAAGTAATCATGAAAAGCCTCAGCACCTTATTTTTGATCAAAATAAGGATGTTAGAGATGCTTCAGAGGTGAGGAGATTCCTTTACAATCTCCTCTGAAATGAGACACAGATAGGAGATGGAATTTGTGTAGAGGATAGATGGTCAACCAATTTGGAATAATGAACACATGATGATGAAATAGAACTGGCTAACTAGGTAAGAAACATATTATGGATAGCTTTAAATGACAACCTAAGGCAACTGGGGCTTATCTAAAATTTTTCAATAGGGAAGTGACATAGTCCCATCTGCATTTTAGAAACATTAATTTTACAGTTGTAGGAAGGATAGATTTAAAAAGAAATAAGCATCAGGGAGATCAGTTAATTAGATGGCTAATATCATTGCCTAAAACAAGAACAAGAGGTGATGAATGTGTGAATTTTATATATATACACACACTTGCATATTATATGCATCTACATATACAGACATGTATGTAAGTATATATACATACTTATATTTAGTTTGCAAGTAACAGATATTTTAAACCCTTCTGGTTATGTCCCTTACTTCCCCCACTGAGCAAATATATTTTAAAAATCTTTCAATATAACTACATAATCCAGCAAAATACATTCCTTCATTAAACATGTATGAAAATACATGTCTTTTTGCATTTGGGAGGGAGGAATCATTATGAAGTGACTGATATGTTTCTTCATTCTTTTGAACATGTGATGAGACTTCTGGCCTTTAAAAGTTGTTTTTTCTGCAAAGGTTATTCCTACATAAAGTGTTCTAACTCTACTCATTTTGCTGCACTTTGATTCATAAGATCTTCCCAGCATCCATGGAAATTGTTCATTTCCTTCTTTCTTAAAGCACAATAATATCCCATCAGCTTTATAAATCACAATTTGTTTAGCCATTGCCCAATAGAACACCTTTTTAGTTTCCAATTTTCAGCTACTAGAAAAAGAGCTGCTATAAATATTTTTTTACTTTTAGAGATTGGCTCATCACTACCACCCTGATGGGGAAAAAAAAAATAAGCACTCAGGAGACTGAACAGTTAACAAAAAGTTTTACTAAGTGCTAGCATAGCAAGAATATGCCATAAAATAATCCTAAGTGCGGTTCCCTCGTCTATATTGACACGTGCAAGTCATTGGTCCTTCAACTCTTGTGTGAGTGGGACATTTTTGAAAGTAGTTAGACAATGCAGTGGATAGAGTACTGGACCTGGAGTCCATTTAATCTATTTTCCTCAATTTCCTCATCTGCATAATGGGGGATAATAGCAGCACCTACTACTTAGGGTTGTTGTGAGGATCAAATAAAATGACTGTAAAGTATTTACCACAGTGCCTGGTACATAGTAAGAGATACATATTCTTATGCTCTCATGTGACCAGGAAACCTCATTAAAGGAGGTAGGGGCCAAGCAAATCCCAAGGAGACCTTTGTTGCTTTTAGGGGAAAATTAATCTCAATTGCCAAGAAATGGGTAACTGCACCTACTACATGTGTATCCTTTCCCTCCTTTTTTGAAATAAAATGGAAGTGGGGATATAGGGATTAGAAGGTAGACTGTCAACTTTCTTGATATCATTCCAAAGAGCCTTTCATAGTGGCTGGACTGATTGACAGGTCTACCACCAAAGCTAGTGGCTGTATCAGTGAAGAGAAAGGGGTAATCAGAGATGTGGCTAGATGATATCCATTCCCTCCTTCCCCTCTGATCTGGAGGACTGAACTCCTTCCAAATGCTTTCCTGTACAAAGGGAAGAAGCCAGACTTCAGTTCATTCCACTTTGCATCTGTTGCTCTGGTAGGTTTCAACCCATGTTTAATGCTCCCCCCATTTCTGTCTCTTTTTGAGTGTTTTTTCCCCCTATTGGATTGTGAAGTCTTTGAAGGCAGAATCGGTTTTTACTAATTGCATCTCCACCATTTAGCACAGTGCTTTACAATGCATAGTAGATACTTGGAAATTGTTTACTCAACTGTATTGAATTGGATGTGGAGGTAGAGTCACCAAAATTTGGCAAATGACAGGATAAACAAGAGTGAAGAGTAATCTGGACACCAAGTTTGTGAACCTGATAAACTAATATGGTGCTAGGAGAATTTGGAGAAAAGATTGATTTTAAACCAAAGGAGTATCTAGCATCCCAACCCTAAAATACTATAATTGCAGCAAATCTATTAGAAAGCCTGATGTTCAATAAAGGAAGACATGTTACTGAAAGGTTTTTTCTATGATATATCTCTAGGATTTACTTCTGACAGAGTTCTAGTTAGAATCAAGTCCTTATATCATGAAAGCAAGTTTCATGAGCCAAAATTATAAAAAGTAAGAGCCATTCCTCCAGTTGACAAGTAGTTAAATAATAACTTCAGAAGTTTCAGAAGAAATCAAAGCTACCAGTAGTTACATGAAAAAATGCTCTAAATCACTACTGATTATTAGAGAAATGAAAATCAGAACAACTCTGAGGAACTAACTCATACTTATCAGATTGGTTAAGAACAGAAAAGAAAAATGATAAATGCTAGAAAGTGAAAAAATTGGGATTCTAATGACTGGTAGTGGAGTTGTGAAGTGATTCAATCATTTTGTAGTGCAATTTTAAACAATAATCAAAGATCTATAAAACCAGACAGACCTTTTGACCCAGCAATACCACTATTAGGTCGATGTTCAGTGATCAAAGGGAAAAAAAAATCCTACTTGTATAAAAATAGCATTTCTTTTAGTGGTGCCAAAAAACTAGAAAAGGGACATCCATTAATTCCAGAATGGCTAAACAAGTTGTAATTTACATTTGTGATGGGATACTATTGTACTTTAACAAATGATGTGCAGGACGCTTTCAGAAAAACCTGGACTTACATGAAATGATGTAAAGTGAAGTGAGCTCTGTAGATGGTGATGGTAATAAGGATAATCAACTATGAGAGACTTAGCTATTCTGATAAAGACAAAGATCCAAGACAATTCCAAAGGATACATGATGAAAAATGTTATCTGCCTGATGAACTGAGTGCACATTGAAGCATACTTAAAAAAAACAAAACTACTATTTTTCTTTTGTCCATTTTCTTTTGTGATGTAACTAATATGAAAATGTTTTGCATGACTTCATATGTGAAACTGATATCAAATTGCCTTCTCAAGTAGGGGAAAGGAGCAAAAAGGAAGAAGAGATTTTGGAACACGATCTTTTACGAATATTTGAAAAATGTACATAATTCAAAAATAAAAATATTAACGAGAAAAGCAAATTTCAACTCCACATTCCATTGCAGCCCTTACACTTCACATGATCATCCATAGCTCTAGCTAAAAGCATTCCTCATGCAATATATTTTTTGTCCCAACAAAAAGGCCATAAGCTGTCAGTCAAGTTTCTTGAGACCAAAGACAGTCGGCTTGGTATTCCCAGTACCTAACATAATATATGCTAGGTACATATGGTAAGTAGATTTGACAATCTTACACATTCTGATGTTTTCTTCCTGTGCTGCCTCTTATTTTTTCAAACTTCAACTCAAAAGATAATTGCTTAGAGAGCACAATCTTGCACCTAATCCTCTTAAAATCTGAACTGGCCCTTTTGCCTCCATTAGTCATGCCTTCATTTTATACTCATCTACTCTTTAATACCTTTCTCTTTCACTAAATTCCTTAAAGGGAAGAAAAAATTAATTTTTAACCCCTGGAATATTGTCACATCTGACTTTTTGTGACCCCATTTGGGGTTTTTTTGGGAGTGGTTTGCCATTTCCTTCTCCAGCTTATTTTACAGATAAGGAACAGAGGCAAACAGGGTTGACTTGGCCAGGGTCACTCAGCTATTAAATATCCAAGACTGGATTTGAACTCACAAAAACAAGTCTTCCTGATTCTAAAACTTGGCTGAAACACTATGTATCTTGAATACAACAGAGACTAATATGTTTGTGAAACTGAATTAGGGCAGAAGAAAACAACAGGACAATTTTAGAAGACTTGGAATAAAAAGTTAAAACCCTCAGTTACTAAGGACGATCTCATTGAGAATGGATTAGTCTCTATTGATTCAGGAATAACTGCCTCAAAAATAGAATATTTAATTTTTGGATTTGTTAGTACCTGTATTATCATTTGGTATTAAGCTTGTCTTCCTGTATTTGTTTTGGAAATTCACTGTTTTATACCTTCTATAGAAGTGTTGAATTAACAGTATGTGGAGACCCTAATGGAATAAGTGACTAATATTTCAAACAATGTAAATATGAAATTACTAACTTTCTATTACCAGAGAATATTTTAGCTTTTTTTTTTGTTTGTGTGTGGAAGGGAAGGAATGGTAGAATAGGTCATCTCTTTGAAATAAAGAAATTTATCTTTGTTTTATAAGTAATAGTAGTAACCATAAAATTAATGCACCCTCTCCTCACCAAGTTGCTTATTATACCTTTACACTCAGTATTCAGTACTTATAGATGCCATCTTGAACTAAAGAAATAGGTGCTATAACTGCTACAAATAGGAAAAAAAAGAAGAGTATTGGGATTTCAAAAAAGGTGGTCACATCTGTCTGGTGAGCTTCTAGCTGTGTTTAAAAATAACCAACAAAGCCAATGGTTTAGAAATGACACCATTATATGAACTTTATTATTAAAGCTCATTAAATGCTTCACAATATCAGTTACAACAGGATCAACATTTCCTCCATTGGTAAATCTCCACAGGACAATGTACTGTTTAGCAAGAGATAAAATTTAAGTTTTTGTTCTGCATGCTACTAATACATTTCACTATCTTTTGTTTTACCCAATGAAATTTAAATAATAACAAAGAAAAAAGTCCTACCCTATTAAGACGGTTTATTTTTGGAAAGTTCTCATGAAGTCAGATTTAACCTTATTTACACACATACACACCCACACACATGCGGAAATGGAGGGTAAAATGCAAGAAAACTACCTTGGCAGAAACAAATGCTTAAAGATTTTTAGTCACAACCCTCTTGAATGAGCAGTACATTTTTTTTTTTCAGAGAACAAAGTCAATTTTCATCCTTACTGATGCAAATGGTTAATACTGCACAGAAGCTTAGTATGAATTCACAATTCCACAGGAATCTGAAAGTTACCAAGGCAATTTTCCCTTTTAGGTTCATAATGACTACAGACTTAAGCTTTGCATTTTTTCCATATAATACACAAAAAATTTCTAAACATTCTTAAAAAAGAAAATATAAATAAGTCTCAGTATGTCTCTTAGAATTACATACTATGGCAAAAATATTTTCTTCATCATTTGTTGATAGTGACCCTGCTTAACTCCAAGTGATTTAGTCCAAATCCATATGAATAGTGCTGTTGTCACTGGGATGACAGTCTCCATTCTGATGCAGGCCTTCAGCATTCAGGTTATTTTTTACTTCAAAACCTTCATTCTTATCCATGTTGGGGCCATTCAATGTTTTTTCCTGCTTGGGAGATTCTACTTTTGGTTTTGGCTGTGTTACAACTGGTTCACAAATATGGGTTAATTCCTGAGACAAAAAAAAAAGACAATAGTAGGTAAGCTCTGCTTCATACCTCTTTGGAAAGACCTTTCTTTTCTATTTTCTAATTTCTCATTCAATGCCAATCCAATTGGCAATCAATTCAAAATGGAACTTTACATATTGAGCTCCTGAATAAATTTCAGTTTTGCAGACTATTTTTACCACATCATTTTTCTATATACTATGCAAGGAAAAGAAAGCAAGAGCTTGACTGCTTTCTTTAAGGAGAAAAGTATTACTGGTAAGAATGTAGCAAGGAATTCAAGTTTTGGAGAGCAACTGAGAACATTGAAAGGTCCTGGGTTAGAGTCAAGATTAGTAGAGATGGACCACCCTTTCTGGCTCCATGACCAGCTCTCTAAACACTGTATTCACATGACCTGTTATTATTTAAGACTCTTTATTATATTGAACACTTTCTTTTCTTTTTTTCTAGGAGATGTGATTCAGTCAATCAATAAGCATTAATTAAATGCCAGGTAGGGAGTGCTCAGGCAGAGGTGAGAAGACAAAAGGGCAAGTCCTCAGAGGCTCATTTGATAAAAGAAATCTTCTTTGAGAATGCAGTTACCTTTTAATGACCAGGGAGATCCCTCTGGGGATACATCTCACAGATGGATGTGTACTTAAGTTTTGGGGTAGAGAACGAGGCTACACAGCCACACTCACCTCTATCTTCATTTTTATTTCACTGCCACGGACAACAGGGTCCTGATCAAGGCTTCTTTTAGCCTGAGCATTCATGACATTATTCATCCACTCCATTGTTTCATTGACAGACTTTTCAACTTTCTTCATTTCTGATTCATCAATGTGGATATATTTCTCATCCTGAACAGAGTGAGCAAAATTGGTTATTCTATGTAATTAAAATGCTGAAAGTATATCTGAAATAAAGGGCACAGTTAATAAAGCACATGTAGTAAATTAAAGTATTTAAAGGAACATCAATTCCTTTCCAGTATAATTGGGTTTTGGGGCAAATTCTCAAGTGTAACTGATGGAGCAGGGGGAAGACGACCTAAACCCAAAGTACCCATTTTCTCTTTTGTTCTTAGGGGAATTTTGCTAGTTATGGAAGTTTCCCCATTGGCTCATTTGCTAATGTTGGTTTCTAAACACTAAATACAGAGGGACTCACTTTATTCCTGTAGTCGCCTGCTATTTTTGCATAGTGTTGCAGCCTCCGTCCCAATTCTTCGAACATTTTTGGTCGTTCCTCAGCTTCTTGAAACCTAATCTTAATTGGAGTGCCTAATTTCTAAGCCAAAACAAGACATGTGACAAACACTACATTTATTCCAAAACTTATCTGAATTTTGTAAAACAAAAGAATAACCCCCCTGCCCAGCTATCCTACCATTAACTGGTCCAACTTGTCAACATATGCTTGTTTGGCTTGGTCCTCTCCTTCCTCATACAGCCAGTCTTCAGTCTCTGTCAAGAGTTTCAGGAAATTTTGATGATCCTAAAAAATTAAAGTTGAGTGTTGAGTCTAGGCATTTTTAATTCTTAATTAGTATAAAGGTCTGTAAGAGTAGGTCTTGTTTTGGGAAGCTAAGCAGTACTGATCACACACACACAAAAAAAAAACAACCAAAAAAACTTTAGAAAGGAAGAGTGGGAACTAGGATGATCGATGTTCTGCTCTAGATATGTGGAATTTTTATTCAAATGAAATGAGTTAGTATAAGAAAGTGGACCATCACCAAATAATAGTAAAGTATATAGTATTTACTTGATACATGTAAATTCTTAAGAGGATTTAGAAGAATCATGATGGTGTTTCTAATTAAGAGCCTGTTAAAATCATAACCTTGGGGTTTCAATTATTTCACCTGGAAAAAATTTGAGGAATCCAAGTACTTTATAAGTAGTTCAACATTACTACACCTGGCTCAAGGGATTTTTATCACTAATTTCCTACTACAAGGCAGGTTGGAAGAAGAGACTAATTCTTCCCAATTTTTATTTGCATGTCAACAACAAAGTATTGCTTTCATTAAACCTCACAATAAGTAGCCTTATGAAGAATATAAAAAATAACGATTATACTACTTTAATACACATCAATGTTACCTATCTTTAATTTTTTATTTTCCCTTTCTGAGGCAATTGGGGTTAAGTGACTTGCTCAGGATCACACAGGCAGGAAGTGTTAAGTGTTTGAGGCCAGATTTGAACTGAGATCCTCCTAACTTCAGGGCTGGTGCTCTAGCCACTACATCAACGAGCTAACCCCACTCATCTTTAATTAAGATCCACTAAGATTCAACATCTTGGTTCTTAACCAATAAGTCTATCCACTAAGTTATATCATCAAAAGTGCATTTAAATAAACACTTTAACTGTTTATAGCCCAAGCTCATAATTTTATTAAATTTCTCTCTAATTCCTGGAGTTTCAAATGCATTACCCAGAACTGTCAGATCTTCATTATATTTCCTTTATGCTTCCAAACTCAACAGATATTAGAGCTGAAGAGGAATGTTATGTTCAACTAAAATAAAGGGAACTTTAAGTGAACTGGAATGGGTCACTCTTAGAGTAACCTAGGAATAGAGCTGAAATGTCCAGCATTAGTTCCAGGAACATTCTAAGTTCTCCCATGACCTGTTCTAGATCTAGGCTTCCAATTTAGAAAGAAACCAAATGAGTACTTGAGATAGGGTTGCTTAATAAGCATCTGTTAGATGTTTATTTGTAACTAGTTCTTCAAATATTGTTTATTTCTCAGCTTCTTGAAACCTATTCTTAATTGGAGTGCTTAATTTCTAAACCAAATGAGAGCTATGTGATAACCTTTTCATTTATGATGCAAGACTTATAGAAGTTCTGTAAAACTAAGCAATAGGCTCTATATCCAAGTGTGCTACCATATAACTGGTCTAACCCATGAACTTATCAAAGGCAGATATTTTTCTGACATCAAAATCAATCTTTTTGGAAGTAATTTGTATAGGAGATTAATTGAACCCATGGGAGCTGATGAAGAAATCCAAAAGAAAAAAAGAGCCCAGACCAGATTTGGAGGTAATGGTTACCTTAGGAGTTAAGATACAAATGATGACATAGTCAGACTGAGAAATGGCAGTCAGAAATGAGAATCATGAGAAGCTGCCTTCTGCAGTATTTCTCTTCTGAATTGAGATTGGGGAAATGAAGAAAAAAAAAAAAAAAAAACACCACACCTTGAACCAAAAACAAAAAACAAAAACCCCTGGAAAATTGCCAATGACCAAAAACTATAGAACTCCAATTTGTGACTTTAGTTTCCGGTAGTCATTGGGTATCAAATGAGACAGGACTGCTTATCATCAGTACTCCCTGCCATGTATAAACAGACAATTCTGACTGATAAATTTCAAATATATGGGGCTTTCATCAGTTTCTATTAAGTTTAAACTACACAGTGCTTTGCAGACCAGAAAACAAAATTTGACAGCCAAAAGACTATACCATCAGGAAGAGTAAGTCCTCTTGTTTACACAATTACCTTACCTGTTCACATATGAACTTTTCATAGGGCCCAGATAGCTTATCCCTGAATTCATAGACATATTCTTCTACAGCATTTTTGGCATCATTCCTTTCTTTCTCAAGCTTGTCTTGCATGATCATCTTGCCCTGCAAAAAGAAATAAAATTTCTCAGATTTTCTGCCTATATTAAACCTTGCTAAAAAAGAGCCCAAATATACTTACATTTTAAAAACTGACTGCAAATTTTAAGTATCTAATATACTTCTGGGTTATGCCAGCCAACACACTTTGCTCTTTGGTTAGAAAGAACTACATAGGTGAATAACTTCATGACATTTTAAAATAGCAGTAGCTATCCTTCATTAACACAGCTATAAATAAACTTAATTCATGAACATGAAAAAAATAAGTACAACTATTTTAATAAAAAGACTTGTTATTCTACATAGACAGTGACCTTCTCATCATCTGCAATAAACACTATTGCAGAGAGAAGAAACAATGAATCTTCAAAAACTCTTATTTCAAACTATTGTAGTTTGACTGAGGTAAGACTTCAAAAACTATGGCCATTTCTGCAATCTCTTAGCATAAAATTAAAAAATAGTATCATCCACACTAGAGAGATGGCAAAGTATAATAGAAGGACTTTTCCATTTACTACCTATACACAACTTTCAGCAAATCAATCTGTATCCCTTTGTAAGGGAAGGGTTAGGCTTTCTCAGGTTCTTTGCTGATCAATTTGAGTCTCTGCTCAGCTGATCAATTTTAAGAGACAAAGTTAGTAAAGTGCTTCACATACATCCTCATAACTCTGATGTAGGTACAACAGTGTATTATCTTTATTTTGTTGATAAGAACACTGAAACTTAAGTCGAATGAGTCCAAAGTCTAGTGATCTGAAACAAGGTTATCGTCAAAGTTTTTTTTTCTTTAAAACTTCCTCAAATGTGACCAATATTTATCCAAGCACACGCAGTTCATATCAAAATATGTGCATTAAGAAATTCTATCAAATATAAGAAAGTTTAATTGTGGATACCAGACAATTTCATTAACATTGTAAGTACTGTTTTAGTTTAAGAGTCTGTTTGACTCACAACTACGAGTCAAACAGATTAGTATTTACATATTTTGCTTGTTCAAATTAAATTAAAACTTATTTGAATATACACACATTAAATCAATTAAATATATTAACCATAATTAGAGCTGTATAAGAAAATATTTGATTGGATACTTACTTCTGTCTCAATATACATATTGAGAAGATCTTTCCCCAACTGCCAGACCAAGTTTGCTTCAATAGGAAGCTCAACATTCACCACCTTTATTTTAGGTTTTTTAGCTTCTGGAGGTTGATCTACTTTCTTTTCATTTGCCTTCAAGAGAGAAAATAATTCTTAAGTATTCTTTTAAAATAACACAGATACATTTATATAAATGAAATGGGGACTCATCACTAAACTGAGAAACCATCTCCATCTTTAGCAAGGGTCATAAGCATAGTCAGAAATAGGATAGTGTCTTATTGTTGAACTTTTGTACAACTATCAATAATCATGTATTCTAATGACTAACATACCTCATAGTCAGAATTTTTCGTGTATCTACTTAAAATCTCTCCTACGATGCTTATGCTATCCTCCCAGAATTATGCCTCAGGCCCCTTATTTCTCCATCTTTGTGGCTCTTCTGTGATCTCTTCAAATTCTTAACATCCTTAGTTTAAGAAGAATGTGATAGTATTTCAAATGAAAATTTAGTCAGAGCTACTTACAATTATTACTTCTACATCCCAGCTAAAATTAGCATGTACAAACCTATAAAAGATCTTTTCTGGATAATCACTAATACGACTTTCTGGAATTTTGGCCTAAGGAAATAAATACTCAATGGGGATTTGAATATTTCTCATTTCAGCTACTTTGGCCTTCCCTTCTCCCCCCAATTTAGCCAGCTTTGCAGGTGATGGAAAAAGATCATAAAATGGTCTGATTCAGTAGCTACCAAATTTGTTTTGTAAATAGATAGCTCAACCTCGAGTCAGAAACCCCTCTTCTACTTGTTTGCTATCCATGCTTCTCCCCCACTACTAATTTAAGGGCATATATTTCCACATCCTGCAAGCAAGAGAACAATTTACAAAAATTCTGGCTCACCATACTAAATGCAAGGCAAGCTGATCAGGTAACAAATATGATACATCAAACTAAGAGTAGAGTACCTGGACCATAAGATATTATGGGATATGATGCAAAGGATATTAAGGAAATTTATAGATTAAAAGTATAAGATAAGATGGAAATTCATAGATCATCTGACACAAGCCTGATTAAGTTAGAGAAGGGACTAAAGCCCAAAAAGTTGGGGACCAAAGAAAGTTCACAAAGCTTGTTATCTAAGTTGGTCCCTAAACTGACCAAAATTATTTCTACTAAAAATTTCACTTCGTTTTGAAGCACTAGAAAATTTTAATAGTAACTATTAGCATTTCTACTTAATGAGCAGCTTATGAATGGTATAGCTTCTTCCACCAAGTGAAGAAGCAGATATGGCTAATATCAAAACAGTCATCTCTTACTGATATCTGGGTCATTACAAGGATGCACAAGAGTGAATAAAGGACAAACTATTTCCCTGAGAGATCATGTTGTCTAATGACTATCATGCACTGCAAATGTTATCTAAATAAAGAAGAAATATAGATACTGACAAGAAACTATATTTTGGCATTCCACCTAGACCGGACAATCAACATCTCCCAAAAAGAATGTATCTATAATTTGACCAGCCAGATAGCCATCATCTCCTGGTACTATTAGCTGTTGCTATCACTATTGATTAAAGGAGAGAGAAGGGAGGTTAAACTGTTGTCGAAAGAAGCAATGTTCTCCTGACATAAAAAAAAAAAAAAATGATAATAAGAACATTTATAGAAAACTAAAAAAATGTGATCAGTGGGTAAAAGGTCAAGTCAGAGGAGTGACACAAAGACTAAGAAAAGAATGACTATTTCTACCCACAGATCTAAAGAAGGCATGAAGAATTATCTACATTTTAATACTTTAAGTAGTATAGAGGATCATTTCAGGATCCTTTTTAAGAACACTGCTTCTGCTGTTTGGGATGAAACTATCAAGAACAGGTGTGACAAACCAACTTGAGGGAACTACTGCTACATAATGGGGAAAAAAAATTGACAAAGTTACTGGACCTGATGGCACTACATTGAAGTAAGTTAGGCTGAAAGGGCTGCATATTTTACATGTCTGCATATTTTAAGAGATTTAAAGATTATATAAAGATTTAAATGATATTTAAAGAGCAAGAGTTTTAAGGTTTAAAAGAATCTATTTGTACCTCAATAAGGAAAGCAAGAATGCCTAATATTTTATTATCATATAGGATATGAAAATTTGCTATTAGACAATTTCTAGAAGTGCAGCATAATATGTAGCAATCAATGAAAACTTGTGATAAGAATACATATTGTCATCCCTTGCCTATCAGAATGGAGAAAGAAAAGCTATATAACTAGACGAAGTTCAATGTTTCCATATAGTCGTTTTTGATGCTATCAATAACTTGAAGAATTGAGAAACTCTATACTTTTGTTTACAAAGATAACTATTCATGAAGAGTGTCACGCTAACAATTATGTCACTGAAGCATATAAAGATGACTTCAATCATAACCTATATGAGTGTCTCCAAGAACTTCATCAGAAACACAGACTTGAAAACTATAAATGATTTTTACAAGTATCAAAAAGCACATGGAATCAAGATAAAGACCACTACTAGGACCTCTCAGATATAGATTTAAAAAGGTCTATACAAAGGAATGTTAGGCCTCTATATAACATGGTTGTGAAACTTAGATTTAATACAGACAACTGAATAGCTTTAATTCTATTGATTAACCTTGTTTAACTGGAAATGGAATGGAGAAGGGAAGAAACTTATAACCAAACTCTAAAATTTGATTATAAAGATAAACTAAGATTATAAAGAGAAAGATATCCAAGATACTGTGATATCACAAGATGAAATATGGTTAAGTAATTGAAAACTTGACATTGAAAGCACTTTAAGAGACTAACTGAAAGAAAGCCTAAAGCAATATGGTAGAAAATATGAAACATGCATCTGGGAAATAGCAGAATGTCAGGAAATTCTATTATTAAAAAAAATGGAGTTACTTTCTTTTTGAATACAAATTCTGGACAAATAAAGCAGAAAGGCCTTTTAGATGGACAGTTATTTATTAAAAGACAAATTTCACATGCATTCAGTGCAAAAAAGATAGAATAGCAAGTTAGTTTTTAGTTCCACTTGCACATGCAAACCATTACCAACTGAATATATCAAATGTTCTATTAGAATATATTGAGAGGTGGCTGTATAAATGCAAACAACTTCATGGTGTTGCTGCTTATTATTACACATATAAACATAAAAATTTATATTATGGGGTAAGAAAGAACTGTTTTTAAAATGTTTTGCTCGTTATTAGTTCTTAATAGTTTTCTCAACACAATACAAAATGACTTTAGGAGTAAATATACTAAGAATCAATCTATCTACACACTTATTTTCTTCTAAGTTAAAAAGATAAAACTTAAAGTGATCAACTAAAAAAGATAAACACACCTCAGGGACACATGCAATACAATTATATCTATGTCTGTTGCCACCAAGAGTTAATATTCTAAGGTAATGAATTAACCAGTTTTTTTTTACTACTAAACGGCAACAAATCTAAGGTTGCTTCAATTAAAAACTTTTGGAATTAAAGCAAAACATTGGATTGACTTAAGTGTTGCTAGTTGATAAAAAATTAACAGAAAAATCCTATGTAAGAATAAATTAACCTGATAATGCTTACACGTTTTAATATTGTCTAATGGAATGAACTAGAAGAATCACTCACTTTGTCAGCATCAGGGATTTTGTTTTCTTCAGAGGGAAGGTCAGGTGAAGGGGGACACTGTGGAGTTTGTTGACCATCAGTTTGTACCTGGGGCTGTGTTCCAGCGTCACTGTTGTCTTGCTGGATATTTTTCTGAAATGAAAGCCCAGGCACAAAGGATGTAGAAAGCATGTGTACTTGATTTTATTAAAGCTAAAGGGCATCAAAAGTCAGTACACTCAATTTCTGCTATACTGTAGGGGAAAAAAAAAAAAAGTATCTAATCAAAGCAAGCTGAATACATATTTGAAATTGAGAAATTTCCAACCTGTAAAAAAAGTTGGTTGAAATTAACATAGCTGTTTTAAAATTTAGGCAATGATGACAACTACCAAGTGTTATCAACATATTTCAGAATCATACACAATTCTCCAAAATTCATAATGCCATGCTCTCAAAAGTGACAGCTCTTATACTATGCTCTGGTCTCTGGTATGGCTCTCATTCTCAGTTGCAATATTCAGAGTATATACAGCCAACTCTCAATTACATGGAGAGAATGCCTTCATCCTTGAAGTCTGTAAATTACGCAGAGTTCTTCATTTTTCAATTTGGCCATGAACACTCCACAAGGGTTACTAAAGCAGAGAGAGGCTATTTTGCTTAGTAGACAGAGCAAAGAAATCTCACTAAAAGTTTAGTAGGGAAGATTTTTGGACTTTTTATAGATAAAAGTCACCTTACATCACAGATGATTGAGAGTTGGCTATAGCTTCTTTTATTCTGAGGAAAAACGCCAAACCCTTATCTGTTAACCTACTTGTGACTCCCTTTCAGTCATGTAGGCTTCAGCTAAAGCAATACATGATTCCTATAAACTTTACTAGGAGTCCAAAAGGCAGGGGAGAGCAAATTGAGGCCAAATATACCAATAGAGATGTTTAGAGCTAATGAAGGAATACCTGAAAAAAGACTGTTAAGTTTATTTCCTTTGATTGAAGTGACTGCTACTTGCCCAGTATCACTGAGAATTGAGTTATAGTTTTAGTTTTGATACATGAGTTTCCCTAACCAAAGTCAGTTTGAAAATCTCTGATGAATACATTAATAAGTTGCTATACTTTGGCATTTTCTCTCAATGTCATTACTGGCTATGCAGGCTATTATTCTGAGACCTATGTTACACAGAAGTTCTTTGTCATTGTCATTCACAGTAAGTAATAAGTTATGCTTTTTAAAAAGCTAGTGTTTAAAAATCACAAAAAGAAAAAAAAATCATTCAGGAATATAAATGCCAGTTTTGGGGTTTTTTTCCATGCAGGGTGGTAGAGTAGGATATCAGCTTTAATATTTATTAGACAAACAAAATAGTTTTTTCTATGGTATAAGTGAGGTAAGCAAAACAACATTCAATAAACACTAAATTATTTCAACCAGTGTCTAGCAGCATATGAAATTAACAAGATCTGGAAAAATATTTAAATTAGAAACTCTCCATTGCTTTAGGTAACGGTTTAAAGACAAAAAACTAAATAATAACTGTAAAATTATTATTTATTGCTACTTCTACTTAATAATTTTTATAGATTAGAATAAATTTTATTTTTAACTTCCACCAATCCCATAAAGTGAGTCATATCACTGCATATATTTCCTATATATGAATATATGCCCCTCTCCCCCCTTTACCCATGTCCTCAAACTTACATCAACATCTGCATTTTCAGGTGGAGGTCGATTCTGATGCTCCGTATCTGTTTCAATGGAGGAACCCTCGCTTTCTTCTGTTGGGATTTTCTCTACCATTGATGCAGTAGATATTGTGAAAATGCCGTGAGTGTTGACACGTACTTTAACTTTAACTTTAGACTTCTCTCCATCTCTCTGAGCTGAAACATTTTGTACTACAAAGCGGCCTAAAACAGAGGAATACATTTGGAAGATTGACAGGGACTGGCAATACTGATGTCACAAAAACTTTAGAAAGAGAAAACAGATACACACCAAATCTAATAGGCTACTCCTCCCCTGGCCCTCCATTACTCTAAGTGTTACATTTCTTTCCAGGCCTACTTGACACAGTCTCTTCCTTTGAATAAAGCCTTCTTGAACTACTCTAGTAGTTCAATTCTTCCTTCTCTCAACTTATGCAGCACCTGCAAGTTGTATCAAACATTCTGCAGCCTGGAATATACAATAATACATTCTCTAAAGCTTTTTTGAATTGGTTGACCTACACTCATATCTTAAGTGGCTTCTAACTTCAAGGTCAATAGTTTCTTTGTACTTCTTCCTAACGAGGGCAATAAAATAAAATAATTATACTAGTTAACATTGATATTGCACTTCCTATGTGTTAATAGTTTTACAAACATCATCTCCTTTGATCTGCCCAACAATCTTGAGAGGCAGGTGCTATGAATGTCCCCAATTTACAGATAAGGAAATTGAGGCAAATAGAGACTAAGCTCAGGATTACATAGCTAGTAAAGTATCTCTTAGAATGTAAGACTAACATAAAAATTTAGATGAAATTCAGCATATATATAATACTTTTAGGTCACTTCAAACACTACTGTAACTTTCACTTATTGGATCTTTTAAAGAGTAATTTTAAATAATTATGATTAGTCAACTCTACTCCTTCCCTTCTGTGTTTTTTGATAAAAGTGTGGAAGATTTAGAATTGAGAATAAAAATGTTAAAAAAAAATTTTAATTGTAATGGTGAATTTCCAAGACAGCCACAAAAATCAAGTGATTACTGTTTAAAAAAAAAAAAAAAAAAGATTATAATGGGTTTGGGCTGTATATGACATTCCATGTTTTATTTATTTTTTAAAAGTTTGGGGCAGGAAAGCAAATTCTATGTAACAGTTACTTTCTTGCATTACCACTCAGTTTCTTCAACCATAAAATGAGGGCTCATAATAGATGATTGAGAAGGTGACTTGCATAAGACATTCTTGAATTTAGGCTCTAATACTTACTAACTGTGTAAACAGAGTCAAGTTAACATTTGAGCATCATTTTACTCATCTGTAAAAATGGGTACATCACCTCTTTCCAGGGTTATTATGAGGATGAAAGGAAAACAAAGTGTTTGCAAACCTTGAAACACTAAATAAATGTCACAGACTAAAATGAACAGAGTAAGAACCAGTATCATAATATAAAGACGGTGCTTTGTGGTGTTTCGCCTTCTGAACTCAAAAATATTCCCTTCCATTTAAAAAAAGTGTTCTTAGGTGCAATATCCAGTGTCATGCAGTTGTTAATTACAACTCCAGAATTTTTTTTTTTTGGGGGGGGGGGGGGAGGAGGAGGGAGGATTAGGGGGGAGAATCAACAGACTAGGACCTTGTACTTACCAATTTTTGCTTCTGGGTATGGAAAGCCTTCAGGATCAGAGTAAAAGGCTTCTAACTCAAAGGGACCTTTCCTATAAAAAGTGAGAACTTTGGAGAATGGAGCGGCATGATTCCTGCTGAACACTTCATGAACACTAAGATTAGAAGAGAAGACAAAGGTCATTAATAGTTCCATTTAATGCAGTAAAATAACCTTCAACTAAATCCTAATAGTTAACCTGAAAAAAATGCTTCTATCTCATTGTTTCACCTAAATAAATTTAAGAATAGTAACAATTGATTCAGAGAAGTTTCTATTAGACATTCTCTATGAAAATCTACTAAAGCATATTAGGTTTTTTTTCTCCTGTGTATTAAGACAAAGATTTTCTTTATTTAGAGATATATCAACTACTTACCCTTCAGCATCTTCAGAGTCATTATTCCAGACTAAAGAGATTGGGAAAGGAACTGCATCTGTGACTGAAAACTCTCGTACTTTAAATGCTGGTGAGAGAATGGCACACTGAAAAAAAAAGAATACAAGTTATTGCTGGATTGTCGTGGCTCCTTACAGATTTCTGTCAAGTCATACTTGGTTTTAATGTTCTTTTCTGGTAATACAAAGATAGGATAGGATTGAAGAGTTTGAATGTTTTTTTAAAACTCTGGTCTCCAAAGGTCTTTCCAAATCACCCATACAAATAAGTGAACATGTAGACTCATTTCTGAAAAGTTATGCATATATTTCAATAGTTTTAAGCCACAAGATCTGCCTCCTGTCCTCAAGTTAAAATAGACAAAATTTCTAAAATAAAAATATAAGAATAACATATATGTTCAACATTCAACTTTATGCCAGAATGTTCAATACTTTATTTTGCAAATTGGAGAAAAGAGTGACTATTAGGGTAAGCACAAACTGCTCTTAAATTCAGTAAATAAAATGAAAACTTATCTGACTTACCAGAAAGGTATTATGTATGTGTCAATAATCTTGTAGTGAGAGAGGACAAAGTCCAGGTCTATACCTAATTGTTTCTATCATTCTAGACAAATCATTTCACTTTTGAGAATTTTAATTTCCTCCAAGATAAAGCAGGCAGTGGGGAACATAGACTAAAGGTCTGCTAACATTAGGAGAAACAGAATGGCCAAGGGAGATAATCAAATCTGCTCTGGAGAGGTTTCTAAGAGACAGAATTTAGTTTCTTTCAAAATGTTTAAGTCAGAATTCTACATATTATGAACCAGCATTTTTCTCCAAAGTTCTTGATAAATGTTAAAACAATGGCAGCTTTGCTATTATCACTTGTATTAGACATCCCACAAAAATAATAGATTCCCTTCAAAAATGTAATTTCCTGCAACTTTGGTTTTCAAAGATAGAATAACTCTGAGTTAATAGGACAAATCCAATTAACATTAACTTTACCACAGGCTAACATGTTTAAATATTTGTATGTATGTGTACACCTCTAACCATTCTTATTGTTCTTTATGTTTAACTGAACACCCTCTTGAAACATAAACCTCATTTCTTAAGGTTTAATTCTGCTTCTAAGTATTTAATCTATTTAGTCTATCTGGCACCTAAATAAACCAGGGAAACTATTAAAATGTGTACACTTAGCAGTACCAGATCTACACACAAAAGAGACCAAAAATGAGGGAAAAGGACCACATACACAAAAAAATGTTCACAGCAACTCTTTTTTTCCCAGTAGCAAAGAAATGGACATTGAGGAATTGTCCCTCAATTAGGGAATGGCTGAATAGTAAGGGGATGGCTTCAGAGAAACCTGGGAAATTTGTATAAACAAATGCAAAGTAAAAGGAGCAGAACAATTTATAAAAGAACAATACTATTATAAACAACTTTGAAACATATTTTACCTCCAGATATAGAGCTGTTAAGACTTAAGAGTGCAGGTTAAAAATATATATATATATATATACTAAATGGTTTCTGAGATCCTGAGTTGAGGGATTCAGTATGTGCCTTCCCTTGAGACTTAAAAACAATCACTGCCACAAACCCAAAAAGACACTGAGGGGAAATCCATTCAAAGGCTAGGCATGTGTTAGTAAAAATAACAAAAATTTCCTATCACTCAGTCAGCAAGCATTAATTTTCAAGGTAAAAAGAGTCATCAGTTTGAAAATGGAAAAATAACAAATTATGGTTAAAGTTAGCCAAGGAAAAAGAACTGCTGTCTTGAGGCAATATGACAGCTGGACATGGACAGCAAAGGTTGGCTCTGCTAATGTCTAAAGAATAAACAGCCCCAGGAGGTAGCAAATTCTCCCTCAGTAAAAGTTTTCATGCAAAAACTGAATGACCATTGGCTGATTATGACGTTGAAGTCATTCTCCTTCAGGTAACGGTTTCTGAAGTTCTGAATTAAGTGACTCAGTCTGTTATTTTTATCTGCCTTCCCTTGAGAGACTTAAAAACAACCACCATTACAACAACTCTGTTTTTAGAGACATTTCAGGAGGAGCAATAAGGTCACGAATGAGAACTCCTCTCAGTTTTAAGAAACTGTAATTACATCAAAGACTTTTTGCAAGACACCCTAGATGTATTGGAATAGGCCAGGGACATTTTAGGAGCCAGGTATTTCCAGGCATGGATGGTTTCTTTACATATCTTAAATAAGATGCTATGTAATCATATCTTCTAGAAATCATCAATATGTTTTTTTAAGTAGCTGAGGGCAGAGCTTACCTGTAGAGCACAACCTCTGGCTACAGCTTCATCAGCATTCAGAGTAGTGCTGACGTCTTTCCCAAAAAATTTGGCAATCTTCTCTTTTACTGCAGGGATTCTTGTAGTGCCTCCAACAATCTCTACAGCACTTATATCTTCCACTTGGAGCTGGGTTTGTTCCATTAATGAGGTAAGGGGCTTGTCTATCTTTTGCAGGAGATCAGCACATAACTCTTCAAACTGAGCTCTAGACAAGGAAAAGTTTATTTTTGAAAAACAAAACAAAAATCACCCAGTAAACTCTAGTGTTTCAGGATTTAAATGTGTAGACAGTGAAGTGCTTTCTAAACTTAGAAAACCTTTTAATATATAACCCAGAAACATGATTCACTATTGATTGACTTACTCCTTGAATCAGCCTTTATCACACACCTATATGCTAGAGGTTGGGAATATCAAGATAAAAATCAGATATTCTTGTTCACACCAGAGTTTATAGGCACATATTTAAGTATATACTATACTTATCCAAATCCAAAGAAGCTCTTCCATTGGGAGCAGAGAAAAATCAAGAAAGGCTTAATGTAAAAGTTTTTTTTTAGAGAGGAATTCCATCAGATGGAGATGAGAGAGTATATATCCAGACATGGATGAAGTAAGCTACAAAAGTATAAAGCCAGGTGATGGTGTCACATATGAGGAAGAACAAGTTGTATCATGGAGAGAAAGGAGCAATACATTAGACTGCAAAGATGGATTGGAGGGTAGGTTGTGAAGGCCTTTAAAAGTCAAAAGAAGCTTCTATTTGTTTCTAAAAGCAATGATGGAGAGAAGAGAACTTTAATGGAAGGAGTGAAATGGAATGATAGAATTACAAAACTATTTTAACACTCTTAACTAGTATGGTAGCTTTTTGAGTAGTGAGAAAAGCATAAGGACACACTACTCATTCTTTTCAGTGCCCAAGTCAGTTTATCTCAAAAACTTTTGAGTAGCCAATATTTATAACCTCAAAAATAGTTTTTTAAAAAATCCAGTCAAAAGACTGCACTAAACATTAAATCTATCTAAGACTCTCTCCACACACACACTTTGGCACTCTTCAAAATTGTTTATTAATTTTGGCTTTAGTTCTGTCTTATGAAAATAACTTAAGGAATATGTCTCGATTCTCTTGACAACAATTTCACATCAACAACTTACCTGTTCATCTTTCCAGAAATATCTATATCATTCATAAAGCACTCAATATTCAGTGGGAGGTCCATGCTATTAGAGCTCATCAGCTTTTTCAGTTTCTCACATTCCTGATAGAGACGTAGGAGCGCTCGAATTTTAGATTTGGCATCCAATTTGTATTTAGTTTTAATTTCTGCACAGAAGTGCTCCACCAATTTTTCATCAAAGTTTCTCCCTCCCAAGAAAGGATCAAAAGCTGTTCCTAGAACCTAATTAAAAAAAACAAAACAAAACATTAACTCATTTAGAGTCAATTTTTTAACTAACATTCCCACTCCCTTAGATGTCATCAAGATGCTCTTCTAAAGAAACTTAAATAGTTCCCTGGATAATTTACATCTATAGATTATGTATAATGAGAAAATATTAAGAACTTTTTTAAAATAGAAAATCGTATTAACTACCATCTGTCTCAATTTATTAGAATGAGAAACTCTCAGATGGTGAAAGGAACTTCAAGGTCATCAGTGTAAGCCGTGACCTGAAAACATGAATGCTTTCTATTACATTCCCAAGAATGAATAACCCAGCTTCTGTTCTGTAATCTCTTATGACAGGAAACACTAGTTCTCAGAAGTTGTTGGAAATAAACTCAGCCATACAATAAGCTCTGCTCTCTGCCCTCAGTTCTGTCCTTTAGAGTCAAACCCTAACTTTAACTCTTCTCTAAAGTACCCAAGTACTTGAGGTTTTCTTTTCCAGGCTAAATATGAGCAGGTTCTTTAAACCAATGTTCACAAGATGCTTTTCCACCTTCCCACCCCCACTAACAGCAGCCTTCCTCTGAATTCATAGTAGCCTGTCAAAACTTTCATAAAATATCTAGAGCTGGACATTACATTCCTTCACAGACAAGATGATCATACTTGCAGGGACTCTGGATCAATGGGTAAACATGAGAGGACCTGGGTCAAAACTTTTTTTTCCACATAAACAGCTTTCTGATCACAATTCTTCTTCTTATACTTTATTTTTTTTTTCCTTTTACTTGCCAGGATTTGAACCCCATCACTGGGTACAAATGAATAGAAGAAAATACTGATCTGGTTATGATCAAATATTTGTTACAGATTTGATTGTTTAGTTTCACTAAGTTACTTTAATTTGAACCTGTGACTTGGACAAATGTAACTACCTTCACTTTACTCTTGTTGAAAGCACAGGCAGATACTTGGAAAGCTGAATGTCCCATATCAACAAAGACCACAATTCGTGGTTTTTCATCTGCGCCTGGAAGATCTTGTTTATAAATTCCATAATTCAAAGCAACTACAAAAAAAAAAAAAAAAGAAAGAAACAAGTGGATGAAAGAATTAAAACAAGTTACATAAAACAATAAGTTGTAATAGGATGACATGCAGAAATAATACAGAATACTAAGATGAACTAACTAAATGGATAATGTATCCTTTTTATAGAATATAGTCATTGTTTTTATAGAATTTATAGAATATTCTATTTATAGAATAGTCACTGTTTAGTTTCATTTGCTTTAGAAAATATAGCATTATTGCAATAAATTAAATATGGAAAATTTTAAAGAAATTTCAAGAATTTCAAATTGGAAGTACAAGAAATATAAGGGGAAAAAAAATGGATGACGAGGGCTTTGAATGTCAGGATAAGTCTGGATCTCATTTGGTGAAATATTTATTTCCATCTGACAAGGTTGTACTTTCTTACATTTCTGCACCAAAACCTCATCAGGGACCCTAAAGAACTCCCTGCGTTCCCCTCACTTTACCACTTGCTATTTATTTTATTTACAACCTGTTTTCATTTGAAGAGAAGCTTCTTGAAGATGGGGGGGGAGGGTGTTCATATTTGTATAGCCAGCCCTTCACTACAGTAAGTACTTCATCTAAGTTTAACATCTCTACAAAATGAAGCTAGTATTTGAATAGGGAAGTAGAATAGAAGTTAGCAAGTAGTGCCTCTTAGAAAGATTAGTTTGGCAGTACTAAGCAATCTGAGGGGACAAATACTGGAGTGGGACATGTAAACTAGAGAAAGAAAATCTATTGATAAGGTTTAATACTCCAGTAATGAGGACCTGACCTTGGTTATTTTAGTAGGAAAAAGAATTGTAGAAATTAGTAAGTCACTCAGGCAAAACTTTTTTAAGCTATAAAGAAAGGCAAAAAAAAAAAAAAACTTAATTGAGATTATGAGGAACCTTGGAAAATAGTACCAAAAGTCCAGGGAAGAAAGAATATATAAAAGGAGGGGGCAAAGTAAAGCAGATGTCACTAGGTTTGACATCAGGAAAAATAAAAGTACATTGAGATTTTTATAATAAATTGGTCACATGAACTTTGAAAGGGTAGTTTTAGTAGAATAGTTGGTAAGAAAGCCTAAACACAAAAATGATTGTGGGATAAATAATGACAGAAGTGAATATAAAGATTACTCTTAAATATAAAGTAGACTACTTTATCTACAAGTTTATAAGAATACTTTAACTGTAGTTAAAATGGTTAAGTAGATCAAGGCTTGAGGGAAAGTTGGTCTAGAACAATAGTTCTCATGGTGTGATGTGTGGATTTCTGGGGGTCTACAAGACCATTTCACACTGTTCACAAAGTCAAAGAAATTTTCAAAGAAACACTAAGTTATTATTTGTCTATTAAGAATTTCTTTCTTTTCTAACTACATACCAGTATAAGGCAGATTTTCTCCAGATATTTCAAATAATAGATATATCAGATTAAAGGCAAAAATAGATAAAAGAATCTAGCTGCCTTCTATTACTCCACTAAAAACATTAAAAGAGATATGCAAAAATATATTTAAAATGCTTTTTGTTTTTTTTTTTTTATTTTGGAAAAGTTTTTTTCCATAAGAATGATATTCATGTTAAGATATATTTAAAAGGTTATTGTTATATCAGTCTTAACTTGAAACATGGCAAATATTTTGTTTATAAACAAAATCTCCGGGGTCCTCAGTTTTTAATACTCTGAAGGGAGAATCTGAGACAATATAATTTGAGTTCTGAAAGAAAAACCACATCAACTCCTCCAGTTCTATAAAAAGTATAGCTATTTATCTACTTAAGATCTAAGGGATAATTTAACATCTACATATTAACCAATAATTACAAAGTTTATAAAGCGGAATGTAGGTTGTTCTTTAACCATAAAAATAAATGAGCAGGAGAGGCCTTAATCTATGGATGAATTTAATCCAAGAGCAGAAAAATCCTAAAAGCTTTCCTTGAGAAACAATTATGTTAACACTGTTTCCTTATCTGACACTCTTTGAGGTTGTTTTTGTTGTCTGATCCAACCTGTGGTTTCACTGCTATAGGGAACTCCTAGGAAGCAAATTCCCTCTTTCAGTGCAAATTGACACCTGAATGACAATTTAGAATTATCTTTTAATATAACCCAAAGTCCAAAAATAAAGTCTAAAAGAGTGGCATATTAATAGGCAACTTTGTTTATATTTTATGGTTCTAACCTTCCTTCCTCTGGCAAAAGTACTTGAAATTTCTTTCTAATGCTCATTCTGCACTAAAACTTTCTTTCTTACCTGCTGTCATGTCATTCATTAGTCTTAGGCAGTTTAAGCCAACAATCTGAGCAGCATCCAATACAGACCTTCTTTCGGCATCTGTGAAAAATGATGGAACCTGAAACAAGATGATTTGAAAAATTATTTTCTTTGTCAATCTTACTTAGGTTGAATGTCTTCACAATCATCCTTTGAAACAGCTATTCTGCCTCTAAAGAAATTAATAGTGAAGCTAGAATGTGAGTGTGGTCCCAACTACTAGATGGCTTATTATTTGGGAGTTTTGAGCTAGAGTAGAGCTTAGTTGATTAGGTGTCTGCCCTGATTCTGCCACCAATCTATAGAACCTCTGGTAGTAAGGGGTCCCCAATATTATCTAACCAGGGGCAAACTAGCCCATTCTGGGGAAGAAAAAAAAAAAAAAAAAAAAAAGGGCAGCATCAAGCTTCTGTACTGATCAGCAGTGGAATTAGGCCTACAAGTGACCAATGAATTTTCATCTTGGGCAAGAGGAAGACCCAGTCTCACACTTCATTAAAATGTCAAATCATTATTTAACATGTTCACAGTTTAACAAACCAGTGGCAAAATAGGAGTTTGTTTTACCACAGCTTTTTCCAAATAATACTTTTTTGGGAGATCAAGTAGATGTCCCAAAGATATCTTGCAAACTGATGCCAGACTTTAACTGGCATATTAAGTAACTAACAGGCAATTGATATAAATGACACAATTTTTTTAAAAAAATATCACACTGAAGCAGTTATGAACTGTTCATGTAGACATGCAAAATACAGACTATCAATCAATTCAAAATGTAGACATAAGCCAATGATTCCTTCCACATATCTGGAATGATCTGGTTTGCAAGTATCTAAAAGTATGTAGTATCACATTGACATGCCCAAATAACAGCTCACAAGATGAAGATTTTCAATTATGCCCACACAATTGTAGTTAATAAAATTTATTTTCTATGGCAGGATTTAAATTAGATTATGAGTTAGTCTCCAGCACATTCTTCAGGGTAAGGAAAGAGATAACAGCTAGAACAACATTGGCAGATACTAAAGAAATCTAAATTTATCACTTTAACTTGATGAGCAAAACAGATTATTTGTTATCTTTTCCGATTTACTATAATACAACTACTTACTGAAATAACACAGTCTGACACAGGTTTTTTGAGGTTGTTCTCGGCAGTTTCCTTTAACTTAGTTAACAGCATAGCAGTTATTTGTTCCACACTAAAGTAATGTTCTTCATCCATGTACATTACCTATTAGGGAAGAAGAAAAAAAAAAAAAAGGCCAAACCATTTAACTTACCTTCCATAATTAGTATATGCCCTATCATTTCCCTTTCTTCTAAGGTTATTAACATCCACAAGTCATGGAACATAAATTAGACACCAAGCACATTTTCAATGGTACATCCATTTTTTTCCCCTCCAAGGAACTGAATATCAATGTCCAGAAAATGTTTATTATGAACAAAAGATTCATCTGTTAGATGTTTTCTGTAGTTGTAACAAAATTGTCCTTAGAAATTCTTTTGTAGCTTACAATTCAAGAAAAGTTCAAATCAACCAACTACATTTGTTATATACTTTACTATTAGTAAGCCAGTTATTCTGCCTTCTAGTGTTTTTCTGCAGTTGTTAATACAAAACTATTCAGGTTTGTAAAACAATTTTAAAATACCAGGTAGTTTTAGTACCTTCAAACTCTTAAGATTCTGTAAATTTAGAACATCTCACTTCTCGCTTGAATTGTAGAATGTTTGTGAGCCTGAATCATAGGCATATTTTCCTTAAATACTTAAAACTACTACAATCTATCTATTCTTTACAAAACTATAATCCAATTATTTTAATACTTCCAACTTCCCTTATATTTAAATGGTCATCTTATTTTTCTCCTAAAGGTTGAGATACTTTTCAGAGATATCTTACAAGTAATATAGTCATATGTAATTTATTTCCAATCCTAGTTTTATGAATATTAGGTTAAGTTAACACTATATAATAAAAGATAAGAAAGAAAATAGTCTAAAACAAAGCAAAGAGGCTATTGATTATTCTTATTTAGACGGCAGTCAGAAATGAGGAAATATAACAAGCCTAATGATTTAAACAAACCAACAAATCAATTTAGCTTTTAAAATCTACTTAATTTTTAGTAACTTGAGAATTTCCAGTAAGTTGGGGAAAACTGACAAATTGCTTTAAGAGTATGTATAATTTCGCATAACCTATCAGATTCTTGTTATCTTGGGGAAAGAGGGAGAAAAAAAAGGGGGAGAAAATTTAGAATTCAAAATCTTACAACAATGAATGCTGCAAACTATTTTGTACTGGAAGAAAAATTTGGAGTTCTAAATTCTATACTGATGAATGGTGAAACCTATCTTTACATGTAATTGGAAAAAAATACTATTAAATTGCAAAAGACCAGCTCTTACAATCAACTAGTTTTCAATTATGTTTTCATTGTGAATAATTTCTTTACCAGATTAAAAAAAATTCAATTACATTACCTTTATTCCAACTCCTCCATTTTTCATGGGAACCAAGTCGAAACTCAGATTTTCTTTTTCTTTTTGAACAAAAGGATCATTAAATGCTCGACCATGAAATCTCTTGAAGCTATATACTGTATTGTTCGCATGAGTGATTTGCTGAAGGAAAAAAAAAAAAGTTTAAGGTGTTTACTCTCCTTCTTTCCTACCTCCTGGGAACAATACCCTACAATAGCAGTTAGAACAACCCTGGTGATGACACACATGTAGATCCCAGCAGATCAAAGGTCATAACATTTCCCTGAGAAGTAAACCTGCTTATGGCCATTCTTTCAATAAAAACAAACAGAATGACTGAAATTTTTTTACATCATTTTTTTTTTCCTAAAGCAAAGTAAAAAAGAGCCACAAGAATGAATTCTTTGCTGTTTTAAAACCACTAAGGCAGTGTATCCTATAGCCCAAATTGAACTTTCAGAATGAGGGTGTAGTCTAACAAGTAATAATATAGTGGCACAAAGCCATTGTAAAACTATTGTTTTACTTTACAAATTCTCTTAAAAAAACCAAACACCCACTCTCCCACCCCCACATAAAACAAAATAGTTTTACTAATTGTGTGGGGGGGTGGGGAATCTATAGGTATGGAAATTTTTCCTTTATATGTGATCAAAGACTCATTAGCTTGAAAAATCTCCTCAAATACAAATTATCACAAGGCTACATTACTTTAAATCCTGGCAGCTTTTAATATAATCATCACTTAAAAACATGCTATTCCCTTGAGTTAGTTTTGTGGGATTCCAAATCAAAGTAATATGTTTTAACTAGAGGCTTTTGTATCAAGTCCCCCCTGTCCCCAATTATTTTATTGGTTAGAGCAGTAGAGCAAAAACTAGAATGTGAAATTGAAAGAATAGCTTTCCCATAAAGCTTTAGAATGTTATCGGTTTTCAAACATAAGTGTACCATGTAAAATATTCCTAATAAACATTACTATTTGAATATCTTCCTCTAAAACTTTGCCAATCCTTAACTATTTTCTACATCTCTTCCCCAATGAAAATGAAAGCAGGGACAAAGACTAGGACAATATGCAAGGTATTATTTATTCCCTCATTCATTTCATGTGCTGTATGCCACACCAAGGACTTGAGTCTAAGTTTTTAATCTAGATGCTCTCAAAAAATATTTTGTTAATACTTTCATATAGAAATTTCTTGTAACAGATGGCAAACTACTGATGAGCCAGGTGTGGCTCTAAGATTAATTTTCCTTTCAATGACTAAATAGGTATATCCTCATGTGAAGAGTATAGCTACAAACTCTAACACAATTCAAACTATCTTAAATGGCAATATCCCAACAGAGTCATTTTGAGCTTTACTCTCTATGTGGAGCTTGCTCTGCATGTTTCTCTTTGTTTCATTCTGTCTTCATCTCTTTCACTCACTCTTTATTTCAGAAGATTATCAATTTAGATCTGTAAGGAACCTCATAGCAGAGTTCAACCTCTGCATTTAATAAATTAGAAAATCAGGGCCCAGAAGCTAAATTACATAGAATTAAACATTATCAAAAATGAAACAAGAAATTTCAAGTACTTGAAGATAGAAATGTTAACTACAGTAGGTACATAGTATCTCATTCAATAAAATAAAAAGGTCAAGAATGCAGATAATGCCCTAGGATAGCCCACAAATCCTTGTCCCTGGTTGAGCATGGTGGTGTGAAGCCTAAGATACATAAGGCTTGATGGTATTTCCTTGGCACCCCTGTATGCTGGTCTCATGAAGTAGACCAAGGTCCTCTGTCAGGGAATAGAAACCAATCAGATCCATCTGGGACCCTGACTCCTCTATATAAAACCTGACTGGGTTGACCCAGATGTTTCTGATATCAAAGTAAGTATGTAGATTGCACAGAGCCTCAGCTGACTTCCTCACTTTCCTTCTCCTTCTTGGCATAAGGACATGCTGTCCAAGGAAACATGCTTTATTGTTCTTGCTTGCTTTGACTGTCTAATTATTAGGCCTTGTGGTAAGAAGGGACCAATAAAAGTCTATTGCTTTCAGCATTCACTAGCATATCTGACACAAACATACATTAATTATTTAAAGACAATCTTAACTTAGACAATTCTGATGAACATTTTCTATTTGCTCTTTGCAATTACTTAAGTGATCAGAACTATTTCTTCCCCAAAGGACATACCTGATTTTTAGCTGCAACTCCAATTGTTCTGTTTTTTGATCCAAATGATATTACTGATCTGAAGAAGAAATATATGCCACATTTAAAACGATAAAAAGCAACATTCTAACAGGCGCTGGGAATAATCACCTAACTAACCAAAGGCTCCAAATAGAATTCCAGAAACCAGGAGCTCCACAGAACAATGACTATGCTTGCCAGCCTATTTTGATAATATCTTTAACATGGTGTCAGAGCAGAAGTTAAGTTTTTGATAAAAGAGAATTAATAGGAATTCCACAACTATGTGTTCTATAATAAGTTAATGCTGAAGGTTCCTGGTCCCAAGCATATTTAGGAATATCTTCCAGTAATAACATCAATTTATATTATTGCCACAATATCTAAGTGATGTTTAAATATCTTCTAAAATTTTTCTGACCCAGAATGCTTTTCCTCCTCTCCTTTTGAATGGAAATGGGAGCAGGGATGAAGGCAAGGATAATGTCCTAAAGTCATTCCCTTTCCCATTTCATATACTATATTCCACCAGGGACTGGAGTATTAATCTTTAACCCAGAGTTAATATGTAAAATACTCATTTTCATTCTTTTTTACTACTAATACTTTCATAACCTCTTCTGGCATTTATATATACTGAAATAAGCAAGTGGAATCTTGATTACCACTGAAACTAATCTATCTACATGAAGGAAAAAACAAAGGGCCGTGGAAACAGAAATAGACAGAATGGCAAGTAAAAGGCAGAAGACTAGTAGTAGAATGTCACTTAAATGCCAGACCTCTATTTCTGATCTATATAGAGAGTTTTTACCTTATCACTGAAAAGAAAACCATCCACAGTAAAGACAAAAAAAAAAAAAAGGGTGGGGTGGGGTGGGTAAGAGATTTCATTAAGTCTACATAATTAATTTATAGGTTAAAAAAAAAAAAAAAAAAAAAAAGACTCCTAGACTAAATGCTTTAAGGATGGAGAAAGGCAGAGACCTGAGAAGTAGAAACTGGAAGATGAAAGGTTGGAAAAACACCTGGTCAGAGCAGTTTGGCAAAGTAGCAGGCACTACATAGTTTCTTACTCTGCGTAAGGCCTATACTAGATTAATTTATACCATATTTCAATTTTAAGATTCTACCATTTTAGATCTGAAGATTAAAAAGTACTTTCACAAAAGGGTAGGATTCCATTTATTTGCTCATTTTACTTAAAAACAAACAAACAGTAAGAGGAGACATTTAATGCAAGTAACTAAACACATTTTCAAACCCTCATTAGATATTTCTAATCTTCACTGAATTTAGGAGGATACTTAAGAGCTTGTTTTAATTGACTAGCTAAACATTTATGATTAACTTGGGTTGTTTTTTGGTCCCTACTCCAATGTTTAAATAAAAAGTTTGGCTGGGTTAGAAGAGTACATTTTCTGATGTCTGACTCCCGTGTTGAAAGCTTCAGTCTGCTTCCCCAGTTTTCCAATACAGATCTAGCAGAGTTGTGCCTTGTCCTAATAATAATAAACAAGTCTCTCCAAACTTTTGCTTAGAAAATCACAGGTTTCTGGTTTTATATTTGCCTTCACAAAATGGTGGTTATACCTAAGGGACAAAAACAAGGGCTGCCTTTCAGCCGTGGTTTCCTCTGGCCCTGTCCAAATTGTCCCCGTGCTCAAAGAGCCGGCTAGGACAATGTGCTGGATACAATCTCGTTAACTCGCCAATGGGGGGAGCCTTCTGCTAGCCCATCAGTACAGATGAAGCGTCCAGCATCTTCTCTACTAAGCGTTTCAAATTTCCCGAATGGCTACAGAGGATTCTGGCCAAGCGCAACCATTCTGCATTGTTCCATAGGCACTCAAAGCCCGAAAAGCACGAGCAGTCTGCCTTCTCACTCCCAAACTTTCACTGACCTGGGGGCACCCCGTGCCCCGAAATCAGCGAAGGCTACAGCCTACGGCCCCTCAGTCTCGCGGAAGGCCCATGGACTGGTTTGCAGACGGTCGCCCCTAGCAGCCGCCCCGCAAACAGGGCGGAGACGTCAGGGAGAGAAAAGCCCCTCCCTCACGTCCGCACCCCAGGGGGACGGCGAGCTCTGGAAGCTTCCGAGGCAGAGGAGCGAGTGCGGCCGCGGCAGGTCACGGGTGCTCCGCTGTGCGGCGCTAAGATCCACGCTCTGGCTGGCAGCCGGGGCGGAGGGAAGGGGGAGGGCGGGCAGGCAGGCAGCCTGGAGGCGGCTCCGCCGCGCTGATAGCAAAAGCCGGGTGGGGGGAAAGCGGGGGCGATCGGAGACCGAGGATGCTCCCTGGGGGCAGGCCATAGAAATCGGGGCAGAAGCTTGGGCTTTGTCGCAGTCAGATAGCCCAAAAGTTGACAAAAAAGACAGAAAACGAATTAATGATGGTTTTTTCCCCACCCAGAACCACCCCATGCCCTTTCCAGAGTAGATAACCTAGAGATGAGTCCTCCATCCTACTATACCCCCCCCCCAATATTCTAAAGGAATCACGCTCACTCCTCTTGGCCCCAAACTTAAGAATGGGGAGATTTTGGAGGCGGAGATGCGCGTGGAGAAGGGAAAAGCTCCAACACCTGACTTTCTCTCAGCCTGCCTCAGCCCTTTCCCCTCGCCCTCCCTAAGCTGTTTTTTCACCTGTCTCCCTTCCCCCCACAGTCGCGGCCCCTTGGGGCACACACACTTACGGGGTGCACCGGTCGCTGAACTCGTTGGCGATGGTCTCGATTCCTCCAGCCCGGGCCACTGCAATGTAGCAGCTCTGGGAGCCCACGTCCAGCCCCACTACCGACATGGCTGTAGCTGCTGTTTTCTTCTACTGCCCGCGCACTGCTTCTCGCAGGGTCCGCCCGAGTGCTGCTGCTGGCGCTGTTGCTGTTGCTGTTGCTATTGCTATTGCTGTTGCTGCTGCTGCTGCTGCTGCTGCTGTCTCGCGCCTGCTCAGCGAGAAAAGGCTCTGACAGACCCGACTCACGGTGCCGAGTGGGGTGGGGGGGGGAGGGAGAGAGGACAGACGTGCCTGGCCCGCTTTGCCTGCTGGTCTAGCTCGCCAAGAAGCACGCGCACCTGCTCCTTCCTTCACTCTCGGGTTAGTACTACGGACCCCGAATGACTGACCCAGACAGAAAGGAAATCCGGCCTCCTCTGCTTTATGTAGTCTTCTGCTGAGAACTTTCCAGAATCTGCGGCATTTACTCCCCGGCGCCTCCGCCGGCTCCCCTCCCTAAACCCTCCCCTTACCACGTGCCATTTCCGCTTCCGTCTTCTCGAGCCTTCTCGAAAGATTCTAGCCAATAGGCGGCCGTTCCTTCCTCTCGACTTACAGCCGTTGCCATGGCTGCGAAAAAGTCGCCCGTTTGCCATAGGCCTCGGACACAAAAGCTTGACCCGCCCTCTGTCCCTCCCTCCCCTTCCAGTTCTCCTCCCCTACAGGAAGTAAGGGAAATGGCTTCCGAGAGCTAGGGCCTCGTAGCGGCTCCTCCTCCGAGGTGAGTCGTTGGCGCTTCGGAGATTGGTTTTATACCCATAGTCAAACTAAAGATAGAAAACGAGCGGTATTTGTAAGGATTACAGATCCCGGGGACTCCATTCTTGGTCTGACCGTCAGCCTCTCAGAATACCTTTATCTGGGCGTTTCTTTGGAGGGGTTCTGGAGGCGGGGCCCTAGCAGGCCCACACCCAGCCCGTACCTGCGGGCCCCTAAAGTGCCAGATTGCCTCTGACTGACTTCCTAGGCTTCGGCGCTCCACCCAAGCTTTTTATGTTGGGATGAAAGCCTAGGGGGGTGGGAGAGAGAAAGCCCATGTCACTAACAGTCCAACCTTTTCCCGTTCTCCCGATCCGGTTGTCTCTTTAACATTAAGCGAGCTTTTGCTTTTGCTTGGTTTTTCTCTCCTTTAAAAAATATTTTTGGGGGTGCGTTTGGATTCCCTTAGTCACTTTATTATCTAGACTTTTACATTTAGAAATATTAGGAGTTTTTTGTTTTTCTCCTGAAAGCCAGAGATCCCTTTGTCAAGTGCACAATTATTTAGGAAGGGTTTTTTTTTTTTTTTTTTTTTTTGGTTATTGTTGGCCCTCTATAAAGGAAAAGTAAAGTCTGTCTCAGCTAAACTTAATCTTGAAAGTTTCCTATGACTGAAGGGCAAACTCCTTTATGAATGTGTTTACTATTTCTGAAATAAATTCACTCTGCGTAGCTAATCTCTAATGAAAAGATGAGCCTTCTGGAGGCAGCAATGGATGGAGAACTGGGCCTGAAATCAGAAAGCCCATATGACCTTAGATACTTAATCATGTGACCCTAGTCAAGTCCCTTGACTTACATTTGTCCATTTTCCTTAATTGTTAAATGGGAGTGATAGTGCCAGCCTCTCAGAACTGATGTGAGGATCAAATGAGATTTTTGTAAATTATTTATAACAGTGCTTGACGCATTAGTAGAACATTTTATTTCCATCCCTCCTTCCTTTTTCTATTTCCTCTTTCTCCCCTTTCTTTTCTTCCCTTCCTCTTTCCCTCCTTTGCTCCCCGTTTCTTTTTTCCTCCTTTGTTTCCTTTCCTTCTTTCCTTTCCTTCTCTCCCTCTTTTTTCCTTCCTTCCTTTCCCTTCTTCCTTTCCCATCCTCCTCTCTTTGTCTCTCCCTGTCTTTCCTTTTGCTGAGGACAGCCCTTCTACTTGTACACTTGATCCCATCTCCTCCCATTTCTCCATCTTATAGTCCCACTTAAAATCCTCTTTGAATCTTTAATTTCTTCATAACTTCAGTACCTTCCTACAAGCACAGTTCAGCCACACTGACTTGGTCTTGTTCACTGGTATCTTGTACTGCCTATTTCTGTGTGTTGATACTAACTTTCCCCTGTGCTTGGAATGCTCTTTTCTTACCTACTCCTGGCTTCCTAACAAGCTCTCCACAGTTAAATTAATTTATTATTTCCTTTTATAGTCTCTGTTTTCTAGTCAAGTTGTTATCTTGCTCCTGCTGTCCATCATCTTTATTTATGTCATTTCCCATGTATAGAATTAAATTTCTTCCTTTATATAGATTTATGGACCTATAGTGATCACCTAGTCCATATCCCTCAAAAAGTTTTTCCTGATCACTTTCTCCCAGAGAGTATCCAGACCAAACAATTCAGTTAAGTGTTTGTCACTGTGTGAGATATAGTGAAGTAAAGATTAAAAAAAAACAAAACAAAAACAAAAACAAAAACATTACTGCCTTCAAGGAATTTATATGGGAATTATTACATGATAAGTTTTTAATATAAAATTCAACTAAGTTCCATGCTAAAGTTATTTTAAAAATAATATCCCCAATTCCTAGCATAAACCCAGCTCAGTCCTACTATCCAGCACTGGATCTGTAGTTGGGCAAAGTAGAGTTCAAATCCAATCTTAAGTTCTTTATGACCCTGACCAAAGCTCTTAACTATCTCAGTTCTCCCATTTATGAAATGAAGATAATAATAGCACCCACCTCCCAGGATTGTTTTAACAATTAAGTGATAATATTTGTATAGTACTTTACAAACCATAAGGGCATTATAAAATGCTAGCAATTGTTGGTTTTTCACTGACAAAAAGGTATTATTATTTGCTGGAACATAATGGAAAGAATGGAGAGGAAAATATTAGAAATTAAAAACCACACAACTTGTAGTCCTATTTATACAGGGTCAGAATTACTGACCAGTGGTTCTGCTACTTCTGTTGTCTCTAAATAAGGGAGGGCAGGGAGGGAAAAGATTCTGGAACCTCTAGTTTTCAATTCTTCATGATTTTCCCTAGACCACACAGCAAGTAAGTGGTAGTGCCAGGATTTCGAACCTATGTCTTCTAGTATCAGTGTTATTTCTACTACATAAATATCAGGACTCACTGTTTAACTTTGAACTTCTATAGTCAGAATTTTGGTTGTTCAGGAACACAATGATTCACTTACAGTGGTATGGGAATTGACTGGGACAGTCAAATAATTAAATTTTTTGACATATATAATAAACTTTTATAACCATTTACATCTTTTAAGACTTAATGTATAATATATCTTTTTCTTCCAATCATTTATTTTACACAATTTTATATTAAGGTCACAAGATTTTTAACACAGTCTTTAATTCTTCATTATGAAATCATACTTTTTCATGGCATTGGATCTTAAGCAAATCTTTGACAAACATATTCCCAAAGTCTTATCTTTCAGGGCCTACAAATGTGCCAGGCACTATACTAAGTGCTAGGAATATGAAGAAAGGCAAAAAACAGTCCCTGCCCCCACAGAGCTCACAGTCTAAAAAGGGAGAGACAAGCAAACAAACATATTCAAGATAAATAGGAAGTGAATAAGAGAAAGAATGCATTAGAATTAAAATATTTTGGGAAAGGTTTCTTGTAGAAGATGTCTAGCATTGATTATATCCTGTAGGTTTTAAAGTCCATCATTCATTCAATGGGGATAAGATTTTCAGATCCCCTATAAGAAAAAAGAAAAAAAAAAATCCAAAGAAGATTTGTTGTTATTGTGTTTCAGTCATGTTCCATGTTTGGGGTTTTTTGGACAAAAATACTGGTGGGATTTGCCATTTCCTTCTCCATCTCATTTTACAGATTAGGAAAGTGAAGCAAACAGATCGAAGTATCTTGCTTGGAGTCATTCATACATCTAGTGAATGTCTGAAGCCAGATTTGAACTCATGAAGATGAGTTTTCTTGACTCCAAGCCTGACACCCTATCCACTGAACCACCTAGATACCCCAAGAACATTTGTAAGTAGGTATTTTACATTCTGAAGAAGATGCCCCATATGATCTTCCAGATTTTTCTGGAATTCTGACAACAATTTTGGCAAAGACTTCAATTAAAAAGTGGCTTCATATTGTATTATTCCAAGTTGTGGTTTCTCCTCTTTTGTATAATATGTGATGGTTCTCTGGGAGCAGGTTTCTTGGGGAGGTTTTCTGGAGGCAGCCTTAGTTTCGGTTCAGAGTAATAATCACTTCAAATGCAGCCAGCTGATAAAATCCAAACATTTATTTTCTCCTTCCAAGTCTTATCTCTTTCGTTGGGCCCAGTTAGCTTTCTTAGAGGCCTCTCTTCCTCCTTGGTTCCAAGAGTTCTTGCAGCTTGTCTTTTGCCTCTGCCAGCTTCTGTTTCTAGCTCAACTCCAACTCCTGGCAATCTTCCGAATTGACTGACTGACTGAAGCTCTTTTTATGCTCTTTTAGAGGTGTAAACTCAAAGGTTAACTTCTCCTCCAAGAGTGGGATTATGGGAGGTGTGAATCTTATTCTTGTGAATTTCATACTGACTTGTGAATCTCCCAAACTTGTGAACTAATGTGTGTGAGCTAATGTGTGAACTCTCAAAGGTGCAAACCCAAGCACACAAGCATTGCTTCCATCAGTTCCATTGAGTTATCACATTGTTTCAAGTTCTGGCTCATAACACAGGTATCTAGCCTTTCTGAAGTTATTTGTTTTTCAAGGATTAAATAGACTGTTTTGCAGTAATAACTTATTAGTTCTAATGTATTTTTCTTATGCATTTTCCTTTGCACTTTCTTAATCCCATGTCTTTATGGGCTTGAATAATCTTTGAAACATTACACATCCTTCCATCAATAGTTATTCGAATATCTTTAAAGTTATGAAAGTAGGCTGTTTAGGAGCTATAATTTGCACATTGACTTGGAGTAATATCCATTTTTTTTAATCCTAGAGAAAGAGCAGTGAAATAAATGTATGTAACACAAAATATCCAGAATTCAGTTAACAGGTGAGAAAACTAGATTAATCTGGTTTCATCTGGTCAAAATTAAGGCATTTGGAATCAGTTTAATGGCTGTAGATGTATGCACAGAGGGCCATTGCTATTACAAAATGAAGTATCAGAATTGATGTTTATCCTGTGTTAGTTGTACACCATTGTATAATTTTTTGTGGACTCAATAGACATTTATTAAGCTTATATGGATATATGCAATATAAATGTAAAGGGAATAAATACAAAGTATTTTTAAATAAAAGGTAATTTGGGAGAAAGGTGAACTACAAGTTAAAAGAGATTGAAAAAGGCTTTATGCAGAAAATGGTGCAGGAATTGTACCTTGAAGGAAGAGAAAGACTGAAGGGGAGTCAAGATAGATTACAAACCTGAGAGGTTGGAAAGATGGTGATATCTTCAATAGAAATACAGAACTTTGAAAAGGAGATGGTTTTGGGGAAAGGTAGTAAGTTCAGTTTTGGGCATGTTGTCTTTGAGTTGTATTCTGTGACATCTAATTGAAAATGGCTAAGAGGCAGTTGGTGATATGGAATTAAAATTGCTTAAAGGAGGCTGGATGCGATGTATGGGTGTATATGTGTGTGCAGGTGTGTAGAAGTGCACACACACTCATTACCTATATGGAGATAATTGTTAAACTCATAAGAGCTATTGAGGTTGCCAAAAAGAGTATGGGGGAAAAGGGAAGACAGCTTAAAATAGAATTTTGGGGAACACTTAGAATATGATATGCATGATGACTGAGGAGCAGTCAGATAAATAGGAGAACCAAGAGTGAGTAACATAAAATTCCAAACGCAGCTGATGAGCAGGATGAGTAATGAGAAAAGACCATAAATAATTTTGAAAAAAGCAATTTTAGTTGAATGATGAGATTGGGTACCAGAATTGCAAAGAGTTATAGAGAAGTAAAGGTAGCAAGAAGAGACAGCCTTTCAAGGAGTTTCTTTGAGAAGGCAATAGTAGAATCAATAAAGGTTTTTTGTTTGTGGTTAGTGTAAGAGAGAGCTGACATGTTTGAAGTTATCAGAGAAGGAATTAGTAGCTAGATGGAGGTTAACGATTTGAGAAGATTGGGGGTTGATTGAGGGTGAAATCTAATAGAGATGATGAGAAAGGGCAGAATCAAATGCACATCAGATTAATTTCTAGGTAAGAAAAAGGGCCATCTCTTTGTAAGAAACTGGGGTAAAGGAGAGAATGGGAGATGATGTCAAAGGATTTTGAGATAAAGAGAATAGGAGAAGGATGATTTTATGGCAGAGTAGTCCACAGTTTTCTCAGAAAAATAGAGGTAAGATGCTTAGCTAAGAGAGATGAAGGAAGGAAAGGATATGGTAGATCTAAGAAAGGAAGAATTTTGGAAGAGCTTCTCTTGAGGAACGAAATAGGAAATTGCTTTTAAAGTACCTTGCTGCATCCAAGGCCCAAAAAGCTAAATCACATAAATTTGTAACAGACCTAGTCAACAAGGTTATGAGACTCCTCTTAGCTGTTTATTCATTCAGCTCATGGAGCAGCAGATTGCAGATGGTGGAGGTAAAAAGGGTTAAGATTTGGCAAGAGATGAATGGTGATAGGTTAAGAGGGCAAAGGGCAAAGGACAGTGTTGAGTTGAAATGGCTAACTACTGGGATGAATTGGAGAGGGAAGAAAGTGAAGCCAGTACTTGGTGCCTGGAGAAGTACTAAAAGGGGCAAAGGGATTGGAGCTTTTGATGACATTTCAATGCATTGCTTGCTTCAACTAAAGTTCAGGGAAACCAATTAATGAGATTATGTCAGGTGTGCTTTACATAAGATTTTTGGAAGGAGGATACCTAGACCAGGTTGAAGAAACATCCTCAAATCCTTGAAAATTTTGGAGATTGGCCTCACACCTCACCTCTCCCCAACAGATACCACAAAATTACTCTTTACTTAGGGGCCTAGGATGAAAGAGAGAAAAGTATAGACAAAGGAAGTCGCCAAAGATGGAAAGTACAACAGCATGGAAAAGAAAGACCAGAACATAGATAAGGTATGAGATAATGTGCAATTTGTATATGACAATTGAGAAGTATACTTATGTATGCTTCCTTGGATGATAAACTTCTAGGATCAGTCCAGTATTTGGATGCTTACTAGAATTACAGAAGTATCTGTTATGTAAGAACTGTTTTTTTATATTTTGTATGAATAGAGTTGTGTTCAGAAGTGTTTAAAACACAAATTAGTGTCTATCCTGACCTCTTGGAACATTTGCTTGCTAAAATAAATAGTCTTTTCAGAAGTGATATTTTTCACTGTAGAGGGCTGAAACTACTGAGTCGATGCACTGAAGTCAGGACTGCCAAGCACTTAAGGCTAACTACTGATTGGACAATACTTTATGGGCATATGCTTAGAAAATGGTCCTTTCCACTATCCTGTGCTGGCTCAATGATTGGTGTATACAGAGGATTGTAGGGGGGACTAGGTTATGGAGTAAGACTAGCCAGAGTCACGCTTTGGCGGTAGACGAGGGAGAAGGTGATCGTGGAGATTCTGCTTCCATTCTGTTCAATCTTGCATCTAAGGACCAAAAATAAAGACTGAGGATTTTTGCTTATCCTGACTCTGGCTGATTCTGGGGTGTCCTGGGTGCTAGCGCGGTCGTTACATGGATCCATTTATTATACCATTTTGGCATGTGGCTACATTTTCAGAGAGTAATGCAGTGGTATAATTTAATAATTAAGTGGCTCATAATCTTATCAGATCTCAATCATAGTTCAGATCATAGTCCATCCATACCTAATTCTGTGTGTGACTTCTCCCCAAACTTTAAGGAGGCAATGGTAGACTCTAGTAAAAGGTTTGTTTGTTTGTTTGTTTTGCTAGTTTATTTTTAGAATAGGAGAGCCTTGGCATATTTACAGACAACCAGAAAGTGACTAGTAGCTATGTGGGGGATTCATGGTTTTCTCAATATCCTACTGCTATTTGGATCTTTTTTTCCTATGGGTATTTGTGTTATATTCAGACTGTCCTTTCCCCTTCTCTCCTTTCCTCCCCTCCCTCCCCCCATCCCCTGTTCTTATTAGCAAGCACTTGCTTCTTATACATTTACTAGATGATATTTTTAATGCCATTTACATTTATTACTGCATGCATTTGAAAAATATTGTAAATTATTCCTAGTCTGAAATAGTTTGGTTACATAGAAAGAGCACAGAATGACTGTTGGACATTTGGCTATCATAATCTTCAACCAATAACAAGAAGAACCATTTATTAAGTAGGTATTATACTCTTAATCTTGAAAGGAACCAATCTGGAGGCTTGGCAGGTTATAGTTAAATATGTATATATATGTGGTGGTAAATGCATGGCACTTCTGATATTCAAGTTTTCCCCTGTCCTTTCTTATGTTTTAACTTTTAAAGCCCCCATACACCTTTTATGTACAGTTATTATATTACTAGCATATAGTAGTAGGAAAATAAATGAAACCATAAAGATATCATAGAAGCCTGTTTTTTTTTTTTTTTAACATTTTTTTCTATTTGTTTTTATCTTATAGGAGCCTCAGAACTTCATTGATTCAGCCCATACCTGAACAAGAAAACACTTAAAATACATCCTGGAGAAGTGCTCATCCAGCATTTGCTTGAAGTCCTCGAGTGAGAAGGAACAAACAGCTAAATAGTAATGAATATATGTTTGAATAATGCAGAACTCCTTTATTATGAATTCCAAAATGATATCATGTTGCAATTAATGCAAACAAAAATTCAATTAATGTGACATGTGGAACTAACCCACATTATTAACTGATGCTAAATCATCAGTCTGTATTTGTTACCATTGAGTGTGGATGTGATGTCCCATTGCATACCATATTAGCAACAGTTCTATTCATTTTTTCACAAAATAACCCTTTATAAAATGGACAAAAGGAAGATTACTTCAGATGGCAACACTGCCAACACAAAGAAGAAGAGACTCGTTATTACATTAGAACAAAAATTTGATGTAATCGAACGGCATGAACGTGGTCATAGTAACTCTAAAATAGGAAGAGATATAGGAATGCCTGAGTCTACAGTACGGAATATTATAAAACATGCAGGTGAAATTAAAAAAAAAGGCAAAGTTGCATCAACTTTTTGTGGTTTGCAAACAACTACGAGAAATAGAAGTATTACAATGATAGAAATGGAGCGGCTTTTAGCTGTATGGATTGAAGATTGCAATAAAAAATGCATTCCTCTTACCAGAGCAGCTATTCAAACAAAAGCTTCAAGTTTATTTAAGGCAGTAAAAGAAAATGGAAATGAAATGGAAAGTGAAGAAACTTTTGCTGCTAGCGTTGGTTGGTTTAATCGCTTTAAAAATCGACTTCAATTGCATAATGCTAAAATTACCAGAGAGGCAGCCAGTGCAGATAAGGACACCACTGTGTGGAAGCACATTTTGCCACACTCTGCAAATAGTAATTTTGAGAATTTCCCCCCTCAAAACCAAACTGTTATAGAAGAAATAACAAATATTGGAAGAAAGCTTGGTTTTGATGAACTGGAAAATGGTGATGCCCAAGAATTACTCATTTCACACTCAGAAGAATTGACTGATAATGATCTTCATTTAGAACAACAAGTGTTTGAAGAAGCCAGCAATGATCTCAAAGAATCAGATAATATGCAAATGAAGGAATTTACTCTCAAGGAATTTGAAGATCTCTTTAGAGCTGTAGAAGTCATGAAGCAAAAGATTATGAATGCTGATCCTAATGTCAGTCGAAGCATTCAGATTCGCCAAAATGTGGATAGAGCTCTCTGTATCTACCAACATATGTATGAGGATTTAAAGAAAAAGACAGTTCAACCTACATTGCTAAAATATGTTAAACAAGAATAAAGACACTTTTGTCATATCATTGTAGGCTTATTTTTGAATTTAATATTCAGTGATTTTAAAGTTTTGCTTTCTCTTATTCCTTTGAAACAAACTCAAATCAGAAATACGTTTTTCTTATTCTTTGCAGTTATACTAGATTAACAGATTAAAAACTTATTTTTAAAAAATTTCATTGCACATTTCCATTGGGAAAGAACCAGTTGTCATGTTTTACATATGACTATAAGTCAAATAATATAAATTTAGGCCATGTTACCACTTGACAGGATTTCATTATTGGGACCTAACTGAATCTTTTGATTAAATTAGCAGATTATAAGAATCTGAGCTGAACCTTGAAAGAATCTATTGAATCAGAGGTAGAAGTTAAAAAAGTTATGAAGAACTGTGTAAACATGGGTTTTATGTAAAAGTAAGACAGTTGAACTGGAACATAGAATTCATAATGGGGGCAAATGTAAGTTTGGGAAAGGATGTTAGAGTTAAGCCACAGATAGTTATAAATATTAGATTGAAAAGTCTGTATTTTATCTTAGAAATAATAATAAGATACTGAAGATATCTGAGCAGGCAAGTAACATAGACCTAACTCTTTAATGTTCTGTTCTTGTTCTTGTTCATCTTTCTCCAAGAGTCTGTTCTAGGGCCTCCACCTTTTCCTGATAACCTCATTATTTCCCATGGGTTTAACCATCATTTCACTATCCTTTGTAAAATGTGGCATTCAGAACTGAAAACAATACTCTAGATGTGACTTGGCCAGAAGAAATACAGCAAGATAATCATCTCCCTCTCTTATGTTGTCGACATGTTTAATAACAACACCAGGCTTTTATCCAAGTCATTGATAAAAAATTAAGTAGCATCAGGCCAAGACAGAGTAGGATTTTGCATTGGAGATTTCCTTTTAAGGTGATAAATAGCAATTAAAACAATGTACTTTGGGGGTTTAGCAATTCAATCAGTACCTACTCAATAGATTAACTGTAACATGTCATTTGGCTGTCTTTTCTAAAAGTATTGCAGTAAAAATTTTGTCAAACTATTAAAATGTAGGCAAACTATATAGCTTTTTCCTAATTCATTATTTTGATAACTGTTTAAAAAAGAGTCTACCATGACCTGTTTTTGATGAAGCCATTCTGACTCTTATGATCATTGCTGCTTTTTTCTAGGTGCAATTAGATGATGAAATAAATGATTCTAATCGTAACTTTCAAATTCTGCTATCCTAGTTATTATTCTCTCTTCTTTTGGAAGTTTCTATGAAGCAGGAATCCAACCAGATATTTCAATACCCCAACTTAAAGAGGAGTTTGAAAGTGCTCACTATCAGTACTCTGTACAGGAGAATACTCCACATCATTGGCTAGGAGAGGGGCTAAAAAATGCAGAGGTCTTTTCTCTCCTAATCCCCTTGTCCATAATTTGATCTTTTAAAAAATATAATCTTTACCTTTTTAAGGTATCCCTAAAACCACTAATCTGAGGCTTTCTTTGCTATACACACATCTCACACACACCTCCTTTCATTTTCCATGCTAGGGATTTACATTCCTCATCTTGAACAGCCTAACAGTCTCTTTGCACATCTAGTCCTAAACCAGACGGCATGTGAGTGTCTACTCAGCCCTGGAACAAAAGTTTATGCTGTTTTGACTGATAAGTGCATCCCTTGAGCTACTGTCCAACTTTCTCCATGACCATTTTCTTGCCCTTTACCTGCTGTTCTACTTTGGACAATTAAAACTTGACATTCCATTCTTCTGCTTTCTAATCCTAAACCACACTTGCTTTGCTGTTGGAAAAGATATGTCAAGCTCCCAATTATGGGATTGGTGATTTCACAAATCAAAACCTCTCTGCTTTCTATGTATTGTCTCCTCACTTAAAATGACAGTTCTTTAAAGGCATGAAATCATGTCTTTTTAAAAATATATCTTATTTGTTTTAATCAACTAAAACCTGCTTTCTCATGCTCCAACCATTCTTAACTGAGAAAATAAGGGGAAAAAAACCCCAACATTGCAACAAATATAATCAAAACAAATTTCTGCATTGGCTAGTATGCAAAAAAAAAATTTCATTCTGCATTTTCAGTCCATCTCTATGTAGGAAATGGGTAATATGTATCATTAGTCTTCTGGGATTCTGCTTTGATATGACACCAATAAACATTCAGAATAATACATCACATATTGTTAATGAATATTAAGGAGTCCCCTGAACTTGTCTTTTTGATTTGCCATGTTTTCCAGAAACAATGAACCCAGAGCATGTAGAAGGTCTAGGAGGTCTTGAATGTGTCAAAGATGAAGCTCCCCCTGAGCTGACCTAACGTGTTATATCTCAAGATGGACTTGCTGTGTGTCTTTGGGAGGCAAGACAAATGCCAGCCAGTCTATGCCAGGCTGGGATAATACTTGTGCAACTAGGATTCTTTGCAGAAAAGCAGGTGCTCCCATCTTCCTAATGAGACTTGCTGTTACCTTGTTCTTCCCCATGGAGAGTGGTCTTGTCTTTTTCCCCCACCTTTGCTGCACTCTTCCTGTTCCCATATCACTCCCTTCCCTGGTATGCCTTCTCTCTTTGATCTGCTATTATAAAAATGTAAACTTCTTTAAAGACTGGGAATCCTTTGGTTCCACATAAGTCTCATGACTTTGTGATTACCTGTTGACAATATAAAAAGCATAATTTGTTTATCCTTTCCTCAGTTTGTGAGCACTCTCTCAGATGCCCATTCTTTGCCATCTCAAAAGGAATTTAAAATATTTTTGAAGAGTTTATTTAACTTAGGACTAATCCCTCCCTCAAACTATTCTTGCTATAATTCCTCCTCACTACCTTTTCCCTCCTATGTTCTTATTATGAAATAGATTTTTATACCTAATTCTGTGTGTGTTTGTGTGTATTCCTTCTTTTGACCAGTTCAAATAATAGGTTCAAATGTTAGCCATTCCTTCCCACTTCCTCTTTCATCTTTGTGTAAATGTCTACTTGTGCACCAATTATGTGAGCTAATTTCCCCCAAACTTTCTTTTCCCTTCTTCCCCAATACCCACCAATGTATTGCTCTTCCTTTTTCTTTCCATTCTTAAGATCATCAAGACATAACAGAATCATTACTAAGCCTTGTCTAATTGGATTCCTTTGAACCCTTTTAATTATGTTTCGAGGGGACAGGTACGATCTCATATTTGAATGTAAGTGGTTAATTCTTGTTTAGTCCTTTATCATTGTTTGCTTGTTCATATTTACCTTTTTATGTTTCTCTTCATTCCTGTGTTTGAATTTCAGAGTTTCTCTGCAGCTCTAGTCTTTTCGTCAGTAGTACTTCAAAGTTCTTTTTCATTAAAGGGTCATTTTTTTTCCCTCTGCAAATATTAAACTTAGTTTTGCTGGGTAAGTTTTTTTGCCAATAAGCCTATATCCTTTGCCTTAAATAGAATGTCTAGGCTTTTTTTTTGTCATATTGTTTAGATAGCCCAACAATTCTTAATTTCTTTTCTCCTTGATCTGTTTTCCAGGTCAAGTTTTTGCTATGAGATACATTTTCTAACATTCTTTCTCAAGCCTTTTGATTTTATTTTAATATTTTTTATTGCCTCATGATGTATTTGGCTTTTATTTGGTCCATTAGAATTTTCAGAGAGTTTGTTGCTTAGGCAATGTTATACTTTTTGGGCCAAGTTTTAAATTTTCTTTCCAGTTCTTTTTTTTCATAACCTGGATTTTCCCCATTTTTTTTCTTCAAGGATACTCATCCCATATGTAAAAAGTTTTTTTTTTTTTTAAACTCTTTTACTCCTCTAGAAAGTCTAGTTCAGCTTGTATCCAAGCTGTGTTTTTCTTTCAGGCATAGCTTTTAGATGCTTTGGAGTCATTCTTTTCTGTACTTGTCTTGAGCATCCATACCACCATAATAACTCATTGTGATACGATCCATATGTCTACTCTTCCAGTTTAACTCCTGACTTCAGACTTGGTGTTACACTTCTTGATAAAGTTTCTGATTTGGTTCTGTCGCTGCTTTCTTGAGATATATTCCAGAATCTCAGAGACAGAGGGCTTACAAGCTTTCAGGGCTCTCAAAAGGGTGGGTACAGATACAGATGCAGGTGCAAGTGGGTATGAAGTCTGATTGCTGCCTCCCTAGTGTAAGCTCTAAAAATTACTGATCTGGGTTTGCGTCTGTGCAAAGGTCAACTGCTGCTAGACTCCGTCCCATCAACCAGCTGGAAAGCTCTATTGGTTTAAGTGGCAGAATTTTGTAGATTCCTTTTTGGTTTGGATTTTCTGTCTCTGCTTTTCCTCCGCAGGCTGGTCTAGAAACTGGAAATGAGACCTTCTTGAGGTTTTCCTATTAAGGTTGTGATTCAGGATGAGAACAGGAAGAATAATCTGTTTTCTTGATTAGCTTGGAGTAATAAATTGTAGATCAAAGATATAACTATTTTTGTGACTGAATTGAAGCCTAGAAGTGGGTCATGAGAAGTGAGTATATTGAGGAACTGAATGGTTGGGGTGTTGCAGTCGAGATAATATGTATGTAGAAATCACTTAGTCAGTGTTACTTTTCTCAAGATTATGTTCTTAAGAATTAACCATGTATAATCCTTCTTTAATAATGTATATCTTTCTTTGGATAACTCTAACATGGCTCCCATTAATTAAATAAAATAACTAACCATGATCTTCAAGCATAGGTATTTGGTATGTTCTAAGTACAAATAAATGTCCAAATACAATCTAGAACGGGTACATGAAAAAAGTAGGATGGTCAATGAAAAGAGCTCTTCGTTGTGCATCAGAGTATGTTCTAAGTACAAATAAATGTCCAAATACAATCTAGAACAAGTACATGAAAAAAGTAGGATGGTCAATGAAAAGAGCTCTTCATTGTGCATCAGAAGACCTGGGTACAAATCCTAGTTCTGGCTATGTGATTAGGTATCAGTCCCCTCAGCTTCAGTTTTCTCCTCTGTAAAGTGGAAATAATCTACACATATTCTAACTCAAAGACTGTCATAAAGAAAATACTTTGTCATTTATTTCTTATTTTCCTTGTATATACTTGTTGTATATATTTCTTTATTGTCTCCCCCATTAGATTGTGAACTCCTTGAGGACAGGATTATGTTTGGTCATTTTTTGTATCCCAAATATTAGGTACAATGCTTGGCACATAGTATGTGATAAAATAAATCTTTATTGGCTGAAATAGCAAATTTGGTGGTGTTTGGCATTTTAGTTGCTTTAGAACTATCCTGGTTCTTGCAAACTGTAACAAAATGATCAAGACTTTCCTGTTTTTTGATTACTTATCCTTTCAACATATCAAGTGCTCTCATACTGTCATGTCTTCTTGATGATCCCTACTTGAGTTATGAATTATACCAATAAATGAGTCTTACTTTCAGAGGTGTTTATGAGAACTAATGTCTTAGCTTATAATCATAAAGTCTGTTTTCCTTCCCTTTTTTTTACCTCCACCAGTCCCCATTCTAGCTAACCCAACTGGTCATGTCTTTACCCTGAGATCTCTAAGTAAGTCATGCTTAGACTTTAATATTTATTACTGGTTTATTGTGTTATCCTTCCAAACTTTTTCATTTTTACATAAGACCTACATGGCTAGCATTTATAGAGTACTTTAAATATTGTAAAATGCTTTACAAATATCTCATTTGATTCTCACACCAACTCTGAGAGATAGGTATTGTTATCATTCTCATTTTATAGATAGGGAGATTGAGGCAAACAGACATTAGGTGATCTGCCCAGGGTCACAATGCTAGAAAGCATCTGAGGAAGTATTTGTTTTTCTTTCTTTATTATTATTATAATTATTATAGCTTTTTATTTATAAAACATTTGCATGGGTAATTTTCAACACTGACCCTTGCAAAAAGGCTTTCTTCATTACTGCCCAATTAGAAGTGGTTTGAATCATCTCATTGTTGAAGAGAGTCACATCTGTCAGAATTGACCATCGTATAGTCTTGTTGCCATGTATGATGATCTCCTGGTTCTGCTCATTTCATTCAGCATCAGTTCATGTAAGTCTCCCCAGGCCTCTCTGAAATCATCTTGCTGATTGTTACTCATAGAACAATAATATTCCATAACATTCATATACCACAATTTATTCAGCCATTCTCCAATTGATGGGCATCCATTCAATTTCCAGTTCCTAGCCACTATGAAAAGGGCTGCCACAAACATTTTTGCACTCCTCTTTTAAGATTTCTCTGGGATATAAGCCCAATAGAAACACTGCTGCATCAAATGATATGCACAGTTTGATAATGTTTTAAGCATAGTTCCAAATTGTTCTCCAGAATGGTTGGATTTATTCACAGTTCCACTAACAATGCATGAGTGTCTCAGTTTTCCCAAATCTCCACATTCATCATTATCTTTTCCTATCATCTTAGCCAATCTGAGAAATGTGTAGTAGTGTCTCAGAGTTGTCTTAATTTGCATTTCTTTGATCAATAGTGATTTAGAGCACCTTTTCATATGACTAGAAATATTTTCAATTTCTTCATCTGAAAACTGTCTGTTCATATCCTTTGACCATTTATCAATTGGAGAATGACTTGAACATTATAAATTTGAGTCAATTCTCTTTATATTTTGGAAACGAGGCCTTTATCAGAACTTTTGAATGTAAAAATGTTTTCCCAGTTTATTGCTTCCCTTCTAATCTTATCTGTATTAGTTTTGTTTGTACAAAATCTTTTTAACTTGATATAATCAAAATTATCTATTTTGTGATCAATAATCTCTATTTTTTGGTCACAAATTCCTTCCTGAGGAAGTATTTGAATTCAGATCTTCCATACTCACAGAGGTTCTTCTTGCTTGTCCTTCCCGGAAGAGCACCATGACATCAGGGTGATGCATGACATGCAAATGAATGGATTTCAGTGAGAGAGGACTGGCAAGGTCATCCGCCTTTTTCCTGCAGTCATCAAGGTCCAGTGGCCAGATAAAGATCAGGACAACTGTAGATGGCCCAGGATGCGTGGGAGACCTTGACTTTTTTATTTTTAACCCGTCTCTGTTTGACTAAGGTAATATCCAATTAGTGATTAAGACTAAGTAAGAATGGCCTCTGTTACCTAGTCTTTGTCTCTGTCTTTCTGTGTATGTTTCTCTCCACACACACACACACACACACACACACACACACACACACATATCCCCTCTCAATTGGGAAGGGGAAGACCCTTAGGATTTCTGACCAACAGAAACAATTGGCTCTGTAGCACCAGAGTCAGCCAGAGCCCAAACAATGATGAAGTGGGGCTTAACTTGGGACATATTGTTATCCAATCAAGGAGAGAATGATTTTGGGTTTAAGGCATGGTCCTTAAGAAAGAAATGTACCCTGTAAATCCCAAATTATTTTGGGAGGTTTCAGTGACCAAAATTTACATTGCTTTGGGCAGAGCACAGAGAAGGGAATGGTACCTTATGTGAACAGAGAGAAGGGAAGAGAAAGAAGAATGAAAAGAAAAAAGAACTGGGTTGTACAACTGGCCAATTTGAATTGAATCACCCGCGAGGTAGGTCCTATGACTATTCACAAAGGCTGGTATCTACAGCACACCATCCGCTGCACACCTACCTTTCTGATTTCAGGCCAATGAATTTCTGGAGAAGGAAATAACAAACTACTACCTAAATGGAGTTACAAAGAGTTGGACATGACTACATAAAAAAAAAAAAAAAAAAAAGAAAAGAAAAAAGGAATTATATAATTTTATAATAGATTTTTAGAGTTGGAAGAGACCTTAGCAGTTGCATAGTTTGATTTCTCAATGTAGAAATCTCATTTACAACATTCTTAATAAATGGTCATTAGTCTACAATTTAACATTTATTTTTACTTTTTTTTGAAGTTTTTTATTTTCAAAACATATAAGCAAGGATAATTTTTCAACCCTGACCCTTTGAAAACCTTGTGTTCCAATTATCCCCCTTCCTCCCACCCCTTACCCTAGATGGCATGTAATTCAATATATGTTAAACATCGTAAAAATATATATTAACAGATATTTAAAGTTGAGATTAATGTTTAAGAATGTGTTAGAAATGGCAGCTTAAATACAAAAGTGAAATTATTCCAGTTGTCACATGGATAGAAAGAAAAAAAAAGTTTTATTGATATCTTCTGTTTTAAAATATTTCCCAGTATAGTGTTCTTTGTCATTCCCTTCCCGTCCGATACCCAAATCTTGGGCTTTTTAACAAAGAAAGATATTTAACCAAAACCAAATGACAGCATATGCTAAACTATACACTTGGACCTTTTCCACTCCTTTTTGAAAAAATAAAAACTTCTCTCCTGTGATTACAGATGAGGAAACTAAGGCAAACAGAAGTTATGTGACTTTTCCAGAGACAGCTATGTCTGAGGCCACATTTGAACTCTAGTCTTCTTGACTCCAAGTCCAGCACTCTGTCCACAGAGACACTCAGCCTTCTCCAACCACTTAGCTGTTTGTAAGTAAGCACAACTTATCTGTCAACTCAAGATGTTCCATATTTCATTTTTCTGATGATTGAATCAATGTGCATTAAATAAATCAGTATTCATTTCTATAGTGCATATTGCAAGTACTATTCTCACCTGACTTTGGTACATAATTTTTCAGCAAAAAAATACCATAGTCTTACAGAAGTGAGCATCCATGAATTGGCAATTGATGAACAAATTATATATAGTACATAGAGGGATATAATGGAACTCTAATGCACTGAGAGAAACAGCAAACATAACAAATTATGAGAAAAATTCAACATAGGAAAAATCATATGAAGTCATGCAGTGTGAAATAAAGTGGAGGACCATGTGCACAAGCACTATAAACATATAAACCAAACATTAAAAAGACAGCCAAATTCCAATTGTAATTAATAAGCTTGGTCTCAGAAAATAAATGATGAAATACAACTACCTCCTCTCAGTCTCTGCTGCTGAATCACTTCACTGCTAGGCAAGGTCAAGCCGGTCCCTTTCCTAGGGCTGACTTCTCATCTACCTTGCCTGTTGCTAATGACTAGCAGTGGACTCCAACTTTAGGATTTCTGGTTGCTCTTTTACATTTTGAAGTTCACAAAGTTGAAATTTGGTCTGTTCTATCTTTAATACTCATTCACCTAAGATCAGGATATTCTAGATACAGTGGAGACAAAGAAACTGAGATGGCCATAGATTCCTGGTTTCATGGAAGCCAAATGTGAAGCTGTGGCACTCAGCAGCAGGGCCTGCTACCTCTTTCTCTACCTAAAGACTTAACATGGTTCTTGGACTTCTTAGATCCCTGAAAAAGAGGGAAATTTTCCCTGCTGGAATCTTTTATATGAACACTCAGTTCCAAAGCTTTTTGTCTCCTTAAGAAACCCAACAGTAAATAGTTACAGAATACCTCTATATACATGCTCTGAATTGAAGGAATGCCGTTCCCTCGTGTCCCTCTAGAAGCAGGATCATCATATTTTCTTTAATTTTCTTTTTATTTTGCAAGGCAATTGGGGTTAAGTGACTTTCCAAGAGTCACAGAGCTAGGAAGAATCGGGTCCTCCTGATTCCAGGGCCAATGGTCAATCTACTGTGTGCTATTTAGCTGCTCTTGGGATCATCATATTTTCACATGAAGTGATACTAGAAAGAGTATATGATACAGGATTAAAGGGCTAGTGACACAAGAATTTTCATATTAATAGCTGCTTGAAGGCAAGGACCTTACTTCTTTTTATGTTATTATTTACAATGCTTAGCAGAGTATTTTCCCTACACTTTGCCTGAAATCTGTTTTTGAGTTGATGGTTATCTAGGTCCTAATATCATCTCTAATGATAAACTTCAGCTTCTCCAGGTTGAAAGTTATAATTTGAAGTTGAGCTTGTGTTAGACTTACAGCAGGACTGTAAACATGTTGGAAAGGTGCTGAAAAGTAAAAACAAAAACAAAAACTTAGGACAGCACAGACTACTACATATTTGCAATTCAAAGGATTTCTTTATTAGATAATATATTCCTTGACCTGGTACTGCTATTTTTCATCTTTGAATACTCATTGCCCAGGTAGTGCTTTGTATCTAGTAGATCTTTAATAAATGTTGAATGAATTTCATCCTGGTATCCCATTGTAATGTGAAGAACCAAAGAGGTTTTCTGACTCACAGTAGTAAGTACTGCTTAGAAGTTTTATAACACTTTCCCATTAACCTTCTGGTGGTAAAGAGGTATAAGCAAGAAATCCTTTTGATTGTCAAAATGGGAACATAATGTTCCTTAGTTTAAGGTGCTTAATTGTGCAAGTAGCCAAAAAAAAAAAAAAAAAAAAAAAAAGCTAAAACTGAGCGCTTTGTCATGGAATCTATATCTTTTTAATGAACATTCTCCATTCCAGTAAGCTCTCTAAACTTATTCACAGAGGGGAGGACTCCCAGAAAATCCATTTATCTTATGACTTAGAATAATAGTGATAGCTAATAGTCTTTTCCCTCAAGTTATAGAGCTCTGTAACATGCCATTTATCTGTGTCTGAAATAGAAAGAAAGAATTCAAGGATAAGTTTATTATTTTAAAAACATGGCTTTCTTTTTTAGTTATCTTTAAGAGTCATTTTAAAATCTTTTATTCTAGTAGATACTATCACTGTTACCCAGAATATTAGTTAATATAATAGACAACTGATCATTTGTAATCTTAACTGAAAAATGCTAGCAAATAGCTAAATTCTTCAATTAAATCAGTTCTTTTTATTTCTAATCCTTTATATATATAACATGTATGTATATATTTATGTCCATCAATATCCATAAAACATTTATGAAATGCTTACTGTATATGGAGCACTATTCTAAGATACAAAATTTAAGTGATTTGTCCTCAAGGAACTTCCAGTTTATTTAATAAGGATTAAGACATCAATATGCGTAGCTATCATGATTTGATTGAGTTAACACTATGTAATTATTTTAAGGTCTGAATGGAAAGATTGTCATTCTATAGGAGGATTCTGGGAAGGCTTCTGGAAGAGATGGCATTTGAGTTGGAATTTATAGGAAGGATGACAAGGATATCTTCATTTCTTTAGAGCATTTCAGCCATAAAAAAAAATCCTGAAGATAAAATCATGAGGGCATGATGCATATTTGAAGGGCAGAAAGTTATCCAGTTTGGTTGAAGTATATCTTATAAAGAAGTCAGAAATATGAAATACAGCTTGAAAAGTAGAGTGGCACCATGTTGTTTAGAATCTTAAATTTCAAATAAAAGAAGTTGAAATTTTATAAGAAGCTAATCTATAACTAAACTACAAATGTAATAAGGGTAGGGACTTGGTAGAAAACAGCCCTCTTTTGCATTCATTTGTTAATTTTTTAAATTTGAATTTTGATTTATTTAATCAGTAACTATGGAACTCATATATCAGGAACTCATGGCTATATTCTTAAGGTATTGTAAGTTCATCTAGTGTCATTTAGCAGTAGAAAGAATCTATTTTGAATAGGGGACTTGCTTCTTACAATCCAAACATTCCTGCTGTCTACTCCCACCTATTTGAAAGTGGTTGGTTGCCTACCTCCTAAAGAGCCTCACAAACTTGTGATACAATGTGTATAACCCCCTCAGAAAAAGGTTTTGTTCCTACAGTCTTCACAGGGTCCAGAGCTGTCTTTGAAGAGACAGTGACTAAGAAATCTCTCCTTGCTCATTGAGAAAACAATCTGCTGGCTCCAGTAGAACTGAGTTATTTGTTAGAATATAGGAGATGAAGGGGAGTTTTTCAAGTTTGGAGTGGCATGTTGATAATGAAAGTGCTTTAGTCCAAAAGCCACAGTTTTCATTTATAGCTATTTTCCATTTATTATTGTTGTATTATTTGTAATATCATTTATATTATACATAAAAATGTAATAATACAATCACATCTGAGAGTAGAATCTCTTCTGTTTCCTTCCACAAAATATTTCAGAGTGTGCAACTGAATCTTGGGGTTACAGTATTTCCCTGACAAGTCACTTGACTTGTCAAGACCCCTGTCTTCCTCAGCTTTCTGCTCTGTAAAAAAGGCACCATAACAACACATTTTTCAGAATTGTTGTGAAGATCAAATGAAATGATATAAAGTGCTTTTCAAACCTTATGTACTATATGAATATGTTATTATTCCTATGTCAACTTTCAAAATGAGCTTTCAATAAGTCACTTAACCTATGCCTCTAATTTTTAAGTGAAAAAAGTTTATTTACCCAGTCTTTCTAAGGTGCTTATTGAAAATGGCAAATTTGTCCTTATTAGAGTATGTATTTAAAAATTACATCAGTACTAAAAATACTAATTAAAATATTTTAAGATTTGGTTTTTAAAAATAGTTTAAGATTCTACTATTAAAGAAGCAAAACTATAAGCCCCCAACTATTAGATAGATAAGTAGGGGACATTAAGTAAATCAATCGAACTGATTTACTTTAAAACAGAACATTTCAGCCAACATAATTAAGAGTTGAGTTACTGATTTATAGCAGAAGGGAGATGGATTATTTTTCCTCCCACTTTCCCTTCCACACTACTCCATTCTTTCCACTTCTCCCCCAGTGCCACATCCGGGGTAAGAAGTGGAGCTGTTCGGTTAGCACTGGAGAGAGCGAGGCCGGGCAAAGAGTGAAGGGAGCGAGAACTGCGCACACGTGAGGACAAAAGTAGAAATCTGGCATGCCTGGAGATTTAGGATTGGTTAAGGAAAGGAAGACTGGGACATGAAGGGGTTAAAAATCTAGGGGGAGTGAGCCGTCGGGTCCCCAGCCTTTCCGCCTCATTCCCGGGCGTCCCGCCGCCTGCGCCGCAGCCTCGAGCCTCGGGCCAGGAGTTGGGGGAACACGGGAGGATGCCATCCCTCTGCTTGCCGCTAGAGGGAGCGCCCAAACTCGGCCGGGAGGAGGCGGCGAGCGGGCGGAGACGGCAGCCCCAGCAGCAGCAGCAGCAGCAGCAGCAGCAGCAGTAGCAGTAGTCCCAGCAGCAGAAACAGCAGCAGTAGCTGGAGCAGCGGCCACGGCCACTGCCACTGCCACGACCACGGCCACAGCCACTGCCCCGCAGCTCGGGTTCCAGTCCCAAGTGCCCCTGCCCGCAGATTCAGACTCCGCGGGCTGGCGGAGAGCACAGCTCCAGGCGCGGGGATGCGGCCGCTTTCTGGCCGCCTGTTCGGTGTCCCGGCCGTGATTGCGCTTCTTACCTGCTCCCTGGGTAAGTAGCGAGCGGTTTGGGGCAGGGGCGAGGAGAGAGTGAAGAGAGAAGGCGGGGTCCCGGGGCTAGCTTCCTGCCCGGCCCCGGAGCTCTGGGAGGGCGCGCGCGAGGCACCGAGCTCCGCGCTTCTGCGGGCAGCGCTACCGGGCTCCGGGATCTGCTGACCGTCCCGTTCTGTCCCGTCCCGTCCTTTCTCTCCCTCCCAGGCTGCCCAAGGAGGGCCCTCCCTCAGTCCAACTGCTTCCTATTGCAGCCCACCCGCTCGACTCCTCCGGACTAGCCTGGCCACCGTTACCGCCGCCACTGCCCTCCTCCAACCCCTCCAGCCGCTGTCCCGTCTGCCTCCTCGGGAACCCCCTTAACCCTCTTGGCTTCTTCTCCTATTCCTTGCTACCTACAAAGAACTTGACCTTGGGATTAGAGTTGCTGGGGGAGTACTCAGTCCCACCAGAAGCACCGGTGTCAATGTGGAACTGCAAGAAACTTTAAAAAGGGAAACCGGTTTGTGATCCCCGCCCCATCCTCCTCTTTCCGCCTTCCTCCTTCCTCCCTTTTCCCTCCTCTACACCCACCCAGTAAGTTGGAGGCAGATACTTGGGTGAGAGATGATTCACCCCACAGCGGGAGGGACCTCTTTCCTTCCTGGTGTTAACTCCACGCGCCACGGCCCTTGACTCCCCTCCCTTCTTAACCCTTCCTGCCACAGTTCTACGGACTGGCAGGAGTCCCATTGGTATGGTGGCATTCAGCTCCGCAGCGAATTCCTTTTGCTCTCTGTAGAGTTTTAGGGGAGATGCTTTGGATTAGAGCCTCCCCAGACGTTTGTGCGGGCTAGGAGGAGAGAAGACATTCACTTACTTGCCAGTTAAGATCGAGGTGGGGGTGGGGAAATAGGCGAGGGAACTTCCCAAGTAAGGTCTTTGGAAATTAGAGTCCCTTCTGAAAGTAATGTTCTCTAGCCATTTTCTGCAATATTTTCCCCCTCCCCGCTTCCTTTCCATTCAAAGGGTATTTTATTATAAAATGCTAGTGTAGGAGTTGGGGGGAAAAAAACCGGTTGCGAACATTGCTGTCACAGATTGGTAAAAAGTTCGAAATATTTTCATTTTGTAGAGTAATAAAGATAGGTGTTTCCATGTTAGAAATTAGGGTAGTGTTCTGATCCTTTATTTTTTTTTTTTCCTCCTTTTTCTGAGCTAATGCCAGAAGAGAGAAGTGTGAGTGTGCTTCAGATTCGGTTGGTTTGAGCCTTTAGAAATGCAGCAAATTGAGTTTTTAATCATGGCAGTCTGATGCTATTTAGAAAAAAGATTCAGTATCTCATTGTTGCTGTTTGGCCCACAAGAACCTGTTTTGTTCAGATTATCAGCTCTTTAGATAGGCACTACATTGGCCTCAGCTGTATACTATTTATGGCATTCTGTAAGTGTTCAGTAAATGTGAAATAATAGAAGGTTGATGGATTTGTAATTAAATGTTAACATGCACGATTAATTAAGCAACAATAGAATTAAAACTGACATAATACTTTGGGTAGAGAAAGCTGTATGTGATAGTAGAAAGAAGGTGATTTCATCAGGAGATTTGTTTAAAAGAAAGAGATTATTATTGCCATCCTTTTTCTTTAAAAGAAAAGATCTATAGTTTAGGAAACTGACTAGATGATTAGTTTGTTCATTGGCTTATTGCCCAGGACTTAACATTAAAGAAGAAAAGGACTACGGAGTGGGGGAGATGTCAGAAACTGGCAATTTATTATATTATTGTTAATAATAATAGTAATCACTACTACTCCAATTATGTATTTTACTACTAGTAATACTGCTAATAATTGACTTTATCTTATGCTTTCTTCATAATGACCTTATAAAGTAGATTGTTATAATGTAAAGTACATATATGTATAAAATGTTTATATAAATATACTTTCTATTAAAGCCAGTCAGTTGGGATACAAGCTTTCCCTAAATTTGTTAAAAATATTAAACACAAAAAATCAACTGAATTAACAGTATTTGAAAAAGTGCGTTTAGTGAAATTGTCTGATTCAGACAATAAACAAAACTGTGAAACCTATTAAAAGGTACTCGTGAGACATTCCAGATTTTGGGAAATAGCTTTGATGATTTGACAGAGAAATAAAGCAGAACTATTTCCCACTAAGGGCAAGGTTTTTGTTCATAGTTATAGTTGACATACAAAGCTTTATTAAAGCCTTTGCATCTACTGTTTCTTCATCTTCAGAACAATATTGTAAGATAGGTAGTCCTAATGTTTTGATCTTTATTTTACTGTCAAGGGAACTCCTGACTTTCCTGGCTCCCTTCCAGACTCAGCTCAAATCCTGCATACTGCAAGAGGCCTTTCCTGCTCTGCTCTTCCCTCCCTTACCCAGACTCCTGAGTTTACCTGCTTCTTATATTACATATAGCTTGCATGTACATTGTGGTTTGTTTGCATGTCATTTCCCTCATTAGACTAGGAGTTGCTAGAGTAGGAGGCTTTCAAAACAATAGCACAATATCTAGAACATAGTAAGTGCTTAAATTCTTCTTGGCTCCCTCAATGACTGACTGATGAAGAGGTGGTGAATAATTAATCCACATTCACAGTTAGAAGAGTAAATCTTCTGGGTTCAAATGTTTTTCCTCAGCCATGTCATGGCTTTCTCAGTTGAGGAAATCAACTGATTTTTTTTTGTTTTTTTTTTACCTTTATTGCAGAGTCTTACATTGCTGGAATTTTTGAGGTGGGGCACTAATTCATTTGTTGATTGGACTTGGAATGTTGGAGGACTGCTTTATGCCTCCTTTAATATAACACAAATACCTTGTCTGATTTAGCAGTGAGTTTGCTACAGAAATTAAAATATTATCAGTGCTTTGTCCCTGTCAAGCCACTGAGAATGGCAGTAAACAAAGGCAGTATTTAAATCCCATCCTCATGATTTAGAGCTGAGAGAGATACTAAGGCTATAGTATATCTTCTCCTTCACAAGCTTTGGAATGTATCCTTTTAGCTTTCTTATCCCATTCATGGTTGTCCAGAGTAGAATTTCTGCAGGTCTAGGACAAAGAACAGGGATTCAAGAGATGTCTGCTCCAACAATGACTGACACTAACCAGTTATTGTGGCACCTTAGACCAGAGATTTGAAGATCTTAGGTTTTATAACTAGAAGGGATGTTGGCAATGATATGATGATAAATATTTCACACCTGGCTCTCTAAAAACAGTATGGACACATTTAAAAGTTTCATCTGCATTTTTAACATTTTTCAATTACTCTCTTACATCTAGAAAATCAAAAGAACAATAAATCAAGCCCTGTTGTGTAGTGTTTGCTGATTTCTAGGGTATCAATGATCTTACTGAAAATTTAGCCAATATGGCTCTTCTTTGAAGCTGTGGGAGCTAGCTCTAGTACATTGCTAGATGTTGGAGATCATATACTTTACTCTGCTCATTTAAGAGATGAAGAAATTGAGAATAATAAAGTGTGATGATTTGTTCATCATCACAGAAATAGTAGAACTGAAATTCAAAACCAGATCTTCTGATTTTAATTCCAAATCCACTAAGCTTCTCCTTGCTTTTTCATTATACTTTGTAGCTGAGTTTGATGATCTCTAAATTATTCCTATCTGTTATTCATATGGAAAATATAGAAGTTGACTAGACAGTCTAGTCAGGTGAATTCAGAACAGTCTGTAATGGTTCAATGTCATCTCAGGTCTCCAGTGGTGTGCCCTAGGGAGCTGATTTGATAAGGATCACTTTGCTACTTAATTTTTTTCATTTCTCTTATGAAATGAATTAGTTAATTAATTTTGATTCCTAATAAATACTGGATGATATGGAGTATACATTCAGTTGTAAGATCACTGTTTTCCAGTAGTTTATAATCTTTTATATTATAGGATAAACAAGAAGTAGCTAACTGAAAAAGCAGAGAAAAAAAGAGTCTCAAATAAAGGATGTAGTCAACAATTGAAAAATGATTTTAGAGAAGAGAGAACAAGCAATCCTAATGGATTTGAATGTCTTAAATGTTTTCTTGGAATTGTGTTTACCTAACTGGTAGGTAGGCTAATTAGATAGAGGTTAGGGAGCAGGTAGGGCAGGAGCAAGGGGAGCTATAAGAGATACCAACTTCTGTGATAGTAACTTTCAAAATGTGGAGATCCTCAGGGTCCTTTGGGAAGGTGTCTCAGTAAGCAAAACTATTTTCATAAAACTAGAAAGATATTTAAATTTCTAATATATTAAAGATCCATGGACATAATCAGTATAAATGGAAACTCTTTAGGTGTGGCCTCAATAATTTTTAAGAGTATACAGTGGTCCTGGGATTTAAAAAACAAAAACAAAAACAAAAAAACAAACAAAAAAAAAAAAAACTTGAGAATTGCTTTTCTGTAGCCATCTCAGAAGAAAGGAGCTTTGGTGAATTTAAAAAACTGAAGTACTTTATATGTTTAAGAGTGTGTGTGTGTGTGTGTGTATGGATTTATTGGCCATAAGATTTAGAATGACAATTTAAATTCTGAAGTGATAGAGAAGCTTGTCTGATCCAGTGTTTAATGATAAAATAAATGGTACTAGCTTTCCTTTTATTGGCAGCTTAGGTGGTACAGTAGATAGAACATTGGATCTGGAATCAGTAAGAGCTGAATTCAAATGTGGCCTCAGAAACTTACTAGCTGTGTGACCCTCAGCAAATTACTTAATTTTTACATGCTTCAGCTTCCTCCATTGTAAAAAAAAAAAAAAAAAAAAAAAAAAAAAAGGAGGTAACACCTACCTCCCAGAATTGTTGTGAGGATCAGATGCCCAACTCTCTGTAAATAGATACTTTAAAATGTTTCCTTCTTTCCTGTTTTCTTGTCTTCTTTTCTGCCTGCCTTAATTTCTGTCTTCCTTCTTCCCTTCCTTGCTTCCTCCTTTTCTTTTAGCTTTTTATCCTTACCAATCAGCCAAAGCCTTAATTGAGATGCTTTTTACCAAGCTCACCTCAACGAGGAAAAGGTAGGCAATTAGAAATCATGAGGTCACTTAAAAATACTATTTATCATAAAATGTCACAATTTTAGCTGGAGCAAGATGATTTAAGCTTTTCTTCAAAATGTATGTTTACAGAATGGTTTGTTCTAGACACAGTGGAAAAAAAAAGTAGTCTTTTATCTAAGTGATTACTACAATAAAGCTGCAGGTTTTGACAGAAGAATGATTAAAAGTACCATTAAATGAGATTAAAATTTATTAACCTTCTTATTAAAATAATTAATCTCCAACTGGTTTTCACCCTCACAGAATACAACAGTGTTATGTTCTTCTAGGGAGATGACTAATTTCCCCTCCTAAAGGAATATTTCATGGAACTCAAATGATAATATATTTTAGTTATCTTGCTTTTCTGCAAGAAGCTCTAGGCTCTTTATATATTACATTAAATTAATCTTCACAACATTCCAATGAGTTAGGGGATAAATTATTGTACTTAGTTTTTAAGATGAATGAGGTGCAGGGAAGGAAATGACCTGTCCAAGACCCTGAGTGATAAGTAGGTGACTGAGCAGAGTATACTCTTGTGTTCAGTTCCTTTGGCTTCCAGTTCAGGTTTTCATAGAATCAGACTTGGAGGGAACCTCAGAGATCATCTATTTCACCTCATTGTTGAACAAAGCATTTTGCAGTCCAATAAGGAATCCCACCTGCTTGAAACCTCAAATGAAGAGGAAATCTACTGCCCCTTGAGCCAGCCCATTATAATTTTGAAAAGTTCTAATTGTTTGAATGTGTTTTTTTTTCCAAGCCTAATGTTTTTTCTTCATACATTCAACAAATGGTTGATAATCCTGCAAATATTTGAAGTCTACTATCAGATTCTCTTCATGTCTTCTCTTTCCCATACTAAAAATCCCTAGTTCCATTCATCCATCCTTTGTCATCTAGATTTTCCTTTTTGAATACTTTCTAACTTATATCCTTCCTAAAATGTGGTGCCCAGGACTGAGCTTATTGCTCCAAATATAGTCTGAATATCGAAGAGTATAGTGGGTATGTCACCTTTCTAGTTTTGGGTATGCAACCTAAAATCACATTACCTTTTTATTATTAATCAATCATATCACATAGTCCAGACCTTTTTCAGACATATTATCTCTACTCATGTATCCCCCATCTTGATTTCTTGAACCTATATTTAAGCTATTTATATCCACTCCTATTAAAATTCATCTTATTAAATTTGACCATATGCTCTATCCGTTCAAGATCTTTATGGATCCTGTCACCCAGTATGCTAACTATTCCTCTTAGTGTTGTTGTTTGCAAATTTGATAGTCATGCCTTCAATATATTTATTCATGTCATTGATTAAAATGTTTGACAATCCAGGGCTTAGTGTAGATCTTTAGGATATTCTAATACAGACCTTCTTCTGAATTGACATTGAAACATTAATAATTATTCTTTTGGGTCAGACTATTCAATCTATTCTGAATATATCTAACATCATGCTGTCTTTTCCACAAAAATAGAATGACTGTATAAAATATTTAATAAAATAAATGTATTCCTACAGCATTTTTATGTTTTAGTGACCCTAACATAAAAGAAAATGAGTTAAGCTTAGTTAAGAGATTCTTAATTTTTTTTTTCATGAGCCCCTTTGATAGTCCCTTCTCAAAATGTTTTTAAATAATCGAGGGACTTGCTAAATTTCAGTTTCTAGTTAGTGAAAGATAAAATTTTTTCTTATCCAAATTCTCAGATCTTTAGAAATTTATCTATAGACTCAGGTTAAGGCTCTTTGATCTTGAATGACCTATTTTTGATGAGTCAAGCTGGCCCATTGTGATCATAGCTTCCTTCTCTGATCTTCATTTACTATCCATTTAATAATGCATTCTAGAAATTTTTTTAATTTAATTTTTATTTTTAAGAACTAGAAGTGAAGCTTACTGACTTAGGGTTTACAGACTCCATTCTCTTCCAGTTGGCCATTTGCCTTTCTCCAATTTTCTGATACCATTCCTGTTCTCCATGATTTTTTCAAGGATCCCTGGCCATAAGTAGCATAGTTATCATATTTTGCAGTTCTTTCTAGGATGTGGTTCTGGATTTGGTGATTTGGGTTTATAAAAGGACAGATACTCCAATTATTTCCTTCCTTACCTTTAAAAACAAATTTATGTTGATCATTTTTGTTTTGTTCCTTTCAGTTCAAAGAGACCTTCTACTTGACAAAGAAAACAGAAGCAAAATTAAAGTTGGGTGATCCTTCTTTTTGCAGGCTTTCTCCCCATTATTGTTCCATCTTAGCTCATCTTTGGGCCTCCCATTTAATCTCAAAAAGTTTTAAACACCCTTCTTTTTACCTCAAGTTCCCTTTCTTTAGCTCATTTTTAGCATTAGACTTGTAATTGGGAGGACTTGTGTTCAAAATCTATATCAGACCCTAGGCAATTTGTATAACCTTTCTGTATCTCAGTTTCCTCATCTGCAAAATGAAGGGGTTGGATTCAATAACTTCTAATGCCCTTTCTAGCTTTAATAATTTTCCGATTTCATTTTTGAGTATCCCTTTCTTCTTGGGATAACTTTCATAATGTATATTAGGTCTTAGATTCCTATTTTATTCTTTCTCTGATTCTTTGAAATTTCCTTTCTTTAAATCTAGGATATGTGTCAGCATATCTAGCATTTTTCTCATCTGTCATAGATTCTATGATGAGAACTTCCATCCAGGTTTCCAACATTTTCACCACAGTGGCCAATTACTTATTATTCGTAGATCCAAGATAGATTTATGTTTTCTGTATAGGTTCTTCTATCTTTTGAAGAATGAAATTATCAGTCTGTTCAATCAAGAAGTGATTAACTACTTATGTTTTTGGTAGTGAGGGGAAGGGGAAAGGAGAGAGAGGGGAGGGAATAGAGAGGGGGAGGGAGGAGAGAGAGAGAGAGAGAGAGAGAGAGAGAGGAGAGAGAGAGAGAGAGAGAGAGAGAGAGAGAGAGAGAAGAAGAAGAAGAAGAAGAAGAAGAAGGAGAAGAAGGAGAAGAAGGAGAAGAAGGAGAAGGAGAAGGAGAAGGAGAAGGAGGAGAAGGAGAAGGAGAAGGAGAAGGAGAAGGAGAAGAAGACGACGACGACGACGACGACGACATTCAGAGACATATTGGTACTTAATGTCTTCAGTACTTAACACAGTACCTAGCATATAGTAAGTGCTTAATAAATACTTGACCAGTTGATTATTTGATACATACAGCTACCCTTCTTCCTTTCCTATTCTAACCCATACAACTTTTACCTATCCTTTTCCTTTAGAGTAAGATATACTCAAAATACTTTTTCCTAGTCATGATGATCTTATTTATTTTTATAGCTTTTTATTTACAAAACATCCTGGATAGGTAATTTTTCAACACTGACCCTGAAAAACATCTGTTTCAAAATTTCCCCTCCTTCCCCCCACCTCTTCCCCTAGATGTCAGATAGTCCAATACATGTTAAATATATTAAAATATATGTTAAATCCAATATATGTATACATATTTATACAGTTATCTTGCTGCACAAGAAAAATTAGATCTAGAAGGAAAGAAAAAAACCTGAGAAAGAAAACAAAAAAATGCAAGTAAACAATAACAGAAAGAGTGAAAATGTTATGCCATAGTCCACATTCATTTCTCATAGTTCTCTCTCTGGGTGTAGATGGCTCTCTTCATTACTGAACAATTGGAACTGGTTAGAATCATCTCATTGTTGAAGAGAGCTATGTCCATCAGAATTGATCATCGTATAATCTTATTGTTGCCATGTATATGATGATCTTATTTTTAAAAAATGAAATGGCAAAGAAGAAAGAGCCCCGCCATTGAAACATATTATGGGAAGAGAAAAACCAGGATTCATCTTCAAAGGAGGACACTTTAGTTTAAAAAAAAAAAAAAAAAAAGCTTCTACCCCAAAGAGTAACATGAAATGGTTCCTTGCCTAGAAAAAATTTATAGAACTCAAAAAAGAGTTCAAAAATCAAATGAGAGACATTGCAGAAAAACTGAAGAAAAAAATTAAAACTATCCAAGAAAAACAAAAAGATTATGAAAAAAAGTTAACTAATTAGAAAAGGAGATACAGAGTCACAAAGATGAAAATAACTCTTTGAAAATTAGAATTGGACAAGGGGAAGCCAGCGAAGCTACGAGAGACCAAGAAAGAACAAAACATTATAAAAAATGAGAAAATAGAATATGAAACAACTCATAAGAAGAACAACAAATCTGGAGAACAGAGCAAAAAGAGAAAATATAAAAATAATTAGACTGCCTGAAAGTTGGGATCAAAAAGAAAATCTTGACAAAATAATGCAGGAAATAATCCTAGAAAATTGTCTTGAAGTGATAGAACATGAGGGGAAAGTAGAAATAGAAAAAATCTTGCCCTGAAAAAGAGAAAACATAATAGTTGTCTTCAGTTATTTAAGGCCAGAAGAGGGATTAGATAGATTTTTTTCTTGGCACTGGAAAATAGGACTTGGAGAAGTGGGTTCATATTGCTAAGAGGAAGATTTAGGCTGCAAACCAGGAGGGAGGGTTCATATTCAAGAAGGATTAGTCACTAGTCAAAAATATAGTGGAAATCTCTGTTTTGGTGCTGTTTGGACAAGATGATTTCTGAGTTTCTTTTCAACTTTAAAATTCTGTGTTTTTTTCCTTGTTGTTTAGAAGAATAGGCTATCAAATGAGCAAATCTTAGAAAAGAACACAAAGATTTCCATGATATATAAATGGATGCATGCTATACCCCTTAAAAAATATATATATATATATATTTAAGTTTGAATTTACTACATCACACACTCAATACATGGCAGCCAAAATAAAGGTTAATAATATACTTCATGGAAAGGTCTACTTTCTGGAACAAGGGAGATAGTTGCCCCACTGTAACCTTGCCTTGATCAGGCCACATCAGACCTCATCTATAAGTAGTTCTGGAGATCACAAAAGCTGGAAAGAATCCAGAAGAGTAAAGTTCCAAAGCCTTATGTTGTACTTAAAGGCATAGTTGAAGGAACTAGGAGACTTTTATCCAGAAGAGAAAAGCCAGTGGGAACTTGATAGCTGTCTTCATATCTTTGAACATCTGTCAAGGATTTAACTTGTTCATCTCAGTCCCAGAGAGCAGAACTGCCAAAAGTAGGTAGGAATTTCAAAGAGGGAGATTTTACCTTAGGCATAAGGAAACTTCTGACTAGTAGTTATTCCCAACTGGAATGAACTGCCCTGAGAGACAGGGAGAGGATTCTTACTTCAGAATCTTATCCAGGTCCGCTGCAGAGGGGTAGATGCCCATTAGTTGGAAGTGGTTTCAGAAGTCATTTTTGTTTTTCTGTGGCTTGGATTACAGAACTTCAGAGATTCTTTACAATCCTTAGAATCATGATTCCCCAGAAGGCTCAGTAGGATCAAGTCTGTGAAAACTATGGATGCTGAATATATGCGATCTTTCTAGTTCTTTTCCGTTGAAAATAAAACAGGAATTGATTTTGCAAAAGGAAAAAACATAATATCTTAATCTCAAGTTTACTTCCCTAATGTTTGTTGGAAATAAGAAATCTGATTGCAGTGGCATTTGTTCTCATGGAGAGTAATCAACCATGTGGAGAGACAATGTTTCTTGAAATGCTGTCTTTTTAAAGTTATGGCAGAAGATTGACTATTCAGAATCTTGGGTCTTTTTTCTAGTTTCTCTGTGCATTCTTTATCATGTTATAGAAATAAAATCTTACTGTTTTTAAGTTCAGCTTCTTGAACAGTGGATAAATTTCATTTTTTAAATGTGCCTAGCACTATGCCTTTGTCACATAGTAGGCATTTAACAACTGTTTATTAATTAACTGATCTACAATATTCTTGAACGCAATTATCCAACCTTGAACATTGGTGTTGACAGGAAATTTAATATCTCATGAGCTATTCAACATCTAGCAATTATATATAGTGCTTTCAAGGTTTCAAAATGATTTCCTTGCATTATATCATTTGGTCTTTACATAAATCCCATGTGTAAGTATTATTATTCATTTTACAGATAGGGAAACTGACTGAAACTAATTAAGGAACTTTCTCATGGTCACACAGATAGTAAATGTCAAAAGTGGGCTTTAAATTCTGGTCCTCCTGAGTCTGAAAACAGCATTCTATTCACATTCACTATGTAAACTAGCTGTCTACATTTTTAGACAGTTTTAATTATAGTGATATTTTTCCTCAAAGTTAACCAAATTGTGCCTCTGTAATTTCTATCTATTGACCTTTCCATTAATTTTATATAAATGGATGTTGTTAAACATTTATTATTTGCTAGGAACTGTGCTAAACCCTGGGGATACAAGAAAATACAAGAAAACAAAATAGTCCCTATTCTCAAGGAATTATCTCTTAATGGGAAAAGGTAATACATAAAGGGCAACCTGAAAGGTAGGGTGGGATGGGAAAAGGAAGGGTACCCTCGTTGAGTGGAGGCTATTGAGGAGGTGGGAATATGTAGAAACTAAGTGGATAGGGAATAATTTGTGCATGGATGGGGGCCTCAAGAAATGGTGATCTAGGCCAGGGACTCAATAATCAGGAGAGCAGGGCTTATTTTTTCCTATGGAATTAAGCAGAATAAGCATTCTACATAACAACCTTTCAGGTTTAAGGCCACTATCAATTTGGATAATGAACAAGCCATTTTACTTGTTGAGTATTTACTTCATGCCATCTGTAAAATGCAGTAGCCTGTTTGCCCTGTCAAGGAGTTGTGAAATTGACTGAATCAAAGTTTCCAAGATCATTTGGGAATCTCAGATTGTACAGATGCTACAGGACCAAGATTTTAAAAGCTTACATTCACATACACAGAATACATATATGTGTACACACATACATGTGTACACACATGTCTATACATGTATGTGTGTATGTATTTTGAATAATATTCATGTTTGCAAGAAATTGTATGTTTACTTATTAATGATTATTATTTTGTAAATTGAATCTAGTTGTAACAGATCTAGAAGAACTTACTATCAGTTTGCAATGATTTGTAGAAACTTACTTTGAAATAATTTTTTTTTGGTAATGAACACACTTCAGTATTTCAAAAGATCTTGATTTCAAGGGTTATATACACTCCCTCCATTGCAGTGTTTCAGGGCCTTTGGAGATAGTTTTTCCTTTGGCTGCAACAATTCATGAAACTATCATCTGGTGATATGCCTTTGCAAATTTAGCTGCACACATTATTTGGATTGTCATTCTTTTCCTAGGGTTTGATGCTGAGTGTTCTAAACTTTTAGAAACTGCTAGAATTGAGGCTCTTTTCCAGAAGCAGAATGATAGATTTAAACATGGTCCAAATTAGAAAAGCAAAGTACATGTAATCATTTTCTCATCCTTAAACTCAGATATTTCTTTTTTGTCTCTGAGTCCTGTTACACCCTTGATGTATTGGGAACTTGTACCTTTTTAAAGAGTATATAGTAAAATGAAATTTTGCAGAAATTTATTTTTTCTGCTGCCAGGGAATTCCAGATAGAATGAGGTCAAAGTTGGGGCAGAAGTGAGTTCAAAGGGAGAAGTGGTTTTGTTGTGAGCTCTCTTCCTAGTCCTGCCTCTAGTTTCTCCTGTTTTGGACATGCTTGCAGGTTATGTTCCTTGTCAACACTGTTGCCTGGCTTAGTCACCATGGATGAAGACACTTTGAAATTGGGGTAAAAAAATTCATGGCTCCCAGCTGATCACTTCATTTTCTTCTTGCCTGAAGCATGAGCTGTGTAGCCTTTAGAAATGGGAGTTCTCATTAGAATGTTGGTGTAGAAAGCATTGTTGATATAAACATTGAATCTCCTCGTTTTAAGAGAAAAGGAAATTTAGGCAGTCATCGACTTTGTGACTTGCTCAGTCTTACAGCTAGTAAAATTCTTAGAGAGGATTTGAATTCAGATCTTCTTGACTAAGTCCAGAACTCTATATATTATATCTCCTATCTTCAATCAAATGACATTTTACTTTTTTCTAGTCTTCATTATCTTTCGACCTTGCTGCTGAGTTTGATATATATATTTTAATTGTAGCCTCCTCTCTGATATTTTTTTTCTTCCCTTGACTTCTGGTACTATTTTCCCAGTTTCTTTATAATTCTGATAATTTCTACAGTCTCCTTTCTTGTCCTACTGTAACACCCTAGATCCTTATTACTCCTTGCTTTGAATATTAAAACAATGTAATCACAAGATTTCTTGCCTCTAATCTTGGATGCTCCTTCTGTCCAAAAAAACAAACAAACCCAAAAAACAACAAAAGAATGCCTCTCATTTCAAGATTAATTATTCTAATGTGCTGTTCTTACTAGTGTCTAGCTCTCATGCGAATATCTTCAGTATAAAGATTAGACGGGGCTTTCTGACTCTTTGCCCAGTGCTCTGCCACTTTATCATTCTGTCTCCTTCCCTGGCATGTAGCCTTTTGCTATTGGAAGAGATGTTGGTAGTGTTTTGCTACTAAAGCAAATAAGCCAATATTGCTGTTGTATAGAATCAATCTTAGAGAATATATTTAGCATCTGTCTATCAATTTGCATGGCATTTTATTGTTTTTCTAAGTGCTTCACATATATTTTTTATTATGGGCTCTATGCAATATCCCTTTGGCCTAGGGCAGATGGATATTATTTCCATTTTATAAATTCCCATTTTATAAGTGACTTGTTAAGGTTTATATAGCGAGTTAGTGTGGAGTCAGCACTAGAACTCAGATCTTATGATACTTGATCTTGTGTTCTTTTCTTTGCTTTATGAGGCTGTGGATAGAGACTGGACCTGTAATTTCTTTAGTATAGAATACTCCCAAATTAGAAAACACTCTCTACCAGTGTAAGTTGTCAGTTTCTCTGCAATTGATTATCTCAAGAGAATTGGCTTTAGTTCTCTAGCCATTACTGAAAGTCACCATTATGTGTCACACAGGGGACTTGAATCCAAATGTTCCTGGTTCCAAAACTGTATCTTTATACACTAAGCTATGATCCTACAGGAATGATATAAAACCATTTGTATTATGAATTATTCAGAATTGATGCTAATCATTCTTTTTTTTAATCCTAAAAATTGAAATCCATTAACACATTCCAGTGGAATTGAAAGGTATTTACTTTTGAATGAGAGGGAAACTCATAGTGTTAGAACAGGAGAAGAGAAATCAGGCTTTAGGCTTTTTTTCTTTTCATTTTCTGCACTCTCAATTTAATGTGCAGGCATTATTCTCTCATCTCACACTTGGATCATTGTGCTAGTCTTCTGGTTAGTATCCCTGACTCAAGTCTCTTCTCACAACTGTCTGTTCTGCATTCAATTGTCAAATTGATTTTCCTAAAGTTAAGGTCTGACCATATCAACTCCCTTTCTCCCACCATTCAGTAAACTTCAGTGACTTCCTATCACTGCCACAATCAAATATAAAATCATCTATTTAGGGTTCAAAATTTTTCATACCATTGTCCCTTTCTCTCTTTCCAGTCTTCTAATACCTTATTCCCTCCCATGTACTCTTATGATCCAGTGACCCTGGTTTACTGGAGTAAAACGTTCCATCTCTCCACTGTCTCCCATTCTCAGAACTCTTTCCCTTCTGTCTTTACCTTTTTGCTTCTTTCAAGGCCCAGGTAAAATATGACCTTCTATAAGAAGTATTTTTATCTGCATGTATTTTGATTGTATATAATTGTTCGCATGTTATCTCTCTGGGTAGATTGTAAACTTGAGAGTAGGGAATGTTTTTGCTTTTCTTTGAATCCCCAGTACTTAGCACAATGCCTGGCACATAAATGGAGCTTAATAAATGCTTATTGATTGACTCCTAGTTGCAAAGGGCCTAGGAATTTTTCTGCCTTCATATGCATAGTAAGAGATACAATTAACTTGATTTGGCTTTTCTTCCCTTGGTCTTATCCAATTCTGGCTTGCTGACCTTTTTGGGCCAGGTGTACCTTGGCTGAAAGAAGAGAATCTGGTGCAGGAGGAAGGGGGATGAGAATATAAGATAGACATGGATTACAGATTAGTGTTGCCTTGCCACCATTTCATTTGGTTTTTAATTCCTCTGCTGCCCTGGTTTATCTTCAAAGCATATAATTGCCTACCAGAAAATTAGATATAGAGGTTATATATCCTGGAGTTTAAGGTACACTTCAGAACACATTAAATTAAAATTAGAAATCTCTAGGGAAAAGAGACTCAGGCAAGAAACCAGCAGATGTGTTGGGTTCTCTGATGCTTTTTGACATAGCGCTGAGTAATATCTCTTCTAAGTAGGTCACAAAAAATAATGTCCCATAGAATCCTCTCCCCTCAGTAACTTTTACAAAAGTAATCTTTGACACTAATTACCACTGAAAATAAGTGCCCATGATACTGACAACAACATGAAGCCTGCCTACATGATCAGAGTGTACTCATTTTTAAGGCCATCTTTGATCCCAGATCATCAGAATAGTCAATTTTTTTGCTTCTCCTGGAGAGCAGGTAATCACCAAGACCCCCTCATGTTTACAAGGAGTACTTCACTAATTAGCACAATATAGTGCTTCTTTGAACTTAATTTGATTTAGAAAATGAAGTATCATCAGAATAACTTATGAAAAAATTTCAAGAAAACAGCAAAAATAAAATTATGAGGGGAAAAAATCCTAATTTTCACAAGGTAGAAGTGAACTTATGTGACAAAAAAGATAACTAAGGGAGATTATAAATGAAAATAGAAATAACTGATATTTTTGCTTTAGGATTTGCCAAAGAGAGAGGAAGGTGATGTGATGGTAGAAGAGGTCTTAAACTCTGGGGTCAAACACTCATCCCAGTGTAGCTATAAAAAGGTTAGCTGTGTTAGTATTTTAGAGTGACTTTAGTTAAAATTCTGAGGAGAAATTCTCATTTTTATTTCTTTGTCCTAATTAACATTGTTAAGCAGAGTTCCCCACTTTACCAGTTATCCCAGATTTCTTAGTTCCTCAGAATTCAAAGTGAATATAGGGAAAAGTGAGATTTATTTTTTAAATTGTATTTTAGCACAATTAGGTAATCTTTATAACCTTCTTATGTGTTCGGTCATGTCCAACTCTTTGTGACTTCATTTGGGGTTTATTTGATAAAGATATTCGAGTAGTTTTCCTTTTTTCTTCTCCATCTCATTTTACAGATGAGGAATCTTGAGTCAGACAGGGTTAAGTGACTTGCCCAGGATCACATAATAAATGTCTAAGGTCTGATTTGAATTAAGATCTTCCCGATTCCAAGCCTATACTCTTATTTATAGGGTTATTTGGCTTCCATATACTATCCCTAAATAGTAGAGAGATAAAATAGTAAGAGTTTTGTGGAATGTAAAATTGAACTGTTGCTTTTGTTTTTTTTTTTTTTTTTTTATATCAATGTCTTAGTCCAAAGGAATCTAGAATTCTACCTAAATATGCTTTATTGAAAGCCTCATTTCTAAAATGGCTGAATAAGTTATGGGATGTAAATATTATGGAATATTATTGCTGTATATGATTTCAGAGAGGCCTGGAGAGACTTACATGAACTGATGCTAAGTGAAATAAGCAGAACCAGGAAATCATTGTACAGGGCAACAAAATTATACAATGATCAATTCTGATGAATGTGGTTCTTTCCAACAATGAGATGATTCAGGTCAATTGCAGTGATCACGGTGATGAAGAGAGCCACCTATACCCAGAGAGACGACTGTACGAACCAAATGTGAATCACAATATAGCATTTCCACTTGTTTTGTTGTTTGCTTTGCATTTTATTTTCTTTTTCATTTTTTCCCCTTTTAATTTGATTTTTCTTATACAGCAAGATAGTTGTATAAATATGTATGCATGTATTGTTTTAATATATATTTTTACCATGTTTAACATATATTGGATTACTTGCCATATAGGGGAGGGGATGGTGATGTAATGCCGTAGAAACTGAGGCAGGAGAGAGATTAGAGAGTTTTTAATATTTTATTAATGGGAGAGTAAGATTGACTGGACAGGACTCTCATCTCAAATTATCCAATCAGACAGAGATAAAGATATACTGGGACCAAGGAATCCATATATTGGTCCTAGGGCTGGAGAAGACTGTCATCCCAAAGAATCCAGCATCCAGCATACAGCTGCCAGCCGCCATCCTCCAGCAATGAATGGAGGAACCCCAACTTCTTAAATACCTTTTCTCTAAACAAAGGAAGGAGTAAGAAGTGAGGGAAAACCTCTATCAGAATAAGGAGGCCATAAATCTTAGAAAACCCAGAAACAGGATGTCTGAATACAAAGAAGTAAAGATATCATGGGGTATCTTGGGATATTTTAGAGGGATATTGTAAATTCTTGAGGACACAAAAGAGTCAGGAGGTCTACTCTCTTTTTTATCTTACTAATTTATAACCTGAGAGCAAATAATACTTAGTTTTACTGGGTCAGAGGGGGATTTACAACTAAAGAGATTGAGACAAAACAGTTAAGGAAACTGAGACAAGGGAAACTCGTACAGGGAAACTGAGTCAGGACAGTTAAAGAGAACTGTGGCATAACAGGGAGAAGAGGGGGAAAATTGGAACATAAGATTTTGCAAGGGTTAATGTTGAAAAGTTATAAATGCATGTTTTGAAAATTAAAAAACTTTAATAAAAAATAAATAAATATGCTTTATTGTAACTGTTGAATATTATAAGTGGTCTGTCAAATGATACATTTGTTTCCCCTAATATACACTTCCCCATTGTTCACAATAATTGCCTACCTAAGAACCTAAAATAGATTTTACTTGTTTTGAGGCTGACATGGATTTGTGGTCAGTTGCACATTTTACTTTAAAAATACACTGTATTCCCAGAGTATTTTAAAATTTTATTTAGATTAAGGAAGTTAAAGGGTAGAGCTTGTTAAATAATTATGTTGGTATGGTAACATTAATCCTGTTCAACCATTTGTCTTCACAGGGCCAAAATTTTTCTTTTCTTTTCTTTTCTTTTTTTCTTTTCTTTTTCTCTTTCTTTCTTTCTTTCTTTCTTTCTTTCTTTTCTTTTTTCTTTTCTTTTTCTCTTTCTTTCTTTCTTTCTTTCTTTCTTTCTTTTTCTTTCTTTCTTTCTTCTTTCTTTCTTTCTTTCTTTCTTTCTTCTTTCTTTCTTTTTCTTTTTTTTTTTTTTTTTTGGCTTCTGTTAAGGGGAAAATATCTTATGTTTGATTTTGTTAAAGATATTAGAAAATACCTGATGACATTAGAGCATAGTACATATGGCTCTCTTGAAAATACTGCATAAAGCTTTTTAAAAACATATTAATGAGTACTATGTGACTTTGATATGATTCTAATATCACTGTTTTACATTTTAGACAGTTGTAAATTTAATAGACACAATGTTTATGATCACAACAAAAAAAGAACAAAGGAAAGGACAATTTTGTTCAATTCCTTCTCTGAATTTTAATCCATGTTAATGTCCATCTTTAAGGAAAAGTCATTTTTGGAAGGCTATTTCAATTAAAGGCATGTGTAGTTTGAGGTAGAAGCAATTTTACTTAACTCAGTTATGGCTTTTGAAAGTGTTGGGTTGTTATCTTTTATTTCATTGTGAAGGGGAATATTCAGAAAATTCATTTGTATTGTTACTTAACTTTCCATTCTTTAAAACCCACTATAAAGTAATTACATCTTCAAACAAATGATAGGACAATGAACTTGTATGAGATTTTAAGGAGTGATTTATAGAAACCCATTATCTAAGAAAGATCCTAGTCTTGTTACATTTTGAGCCCATATTTTTGAGAAACCTCCAATCATATATTGTGTTGGGATGTCTTTCTTTTATAACTAAACTTGACCTGCCTGAGAGTAAAGTGAGGGTAAATTCTGATTATAAAATTAGGAATCACTGAAGATGTTAAATTAAGAAAAATATATTTCCTTATTAAGGATAAAAATTGAATACAGGAGTTTGTAATATTTTAATTACAAAGCTAGCTTTGAAAAATCTTGTCAAGGAACAAAATCAATGAGGAACAAATATTTTAATAACCAGTCTTTAGATGCTTCAAACTGGCAGAACATCCCCATATCTGAAAAGTCAACTTTAAATAATTTATGGTACTGAACAAAATTGTTCACATTGTAATAAATTTTTATAAATAAATGTATATTTTAATCATATTTATGACACTTTTAGGGGTACAATCTTGTACCATAAATATGGCTAATAAATAGGCTTGAGTTTTAAATGTCCTGTGAGAGATAATTAAGTGGTTGGATAGAAATATGGACTTGGAATCTGGAAGACTTGAATTCAAATTTAGCATCAGATACTTACTATTTATTTATTCTGTAACCCTGGGCAGTCATTTAATCTCATTTTGTTTAATCCATTGGAGAAGGAAATGGCAAACCAACTTCATTGTTTTAGCCAACAAAACCCCATGGACAACATTAGTATGATATTTTCCATGGTTCACAAAGACTTGGATGTGACTGAACAAGAGAAGGAGGAGGAGGAAGAGGAGGAAAAAGAAGAGAAGGAGGAAGAGGAGGAAAAAGAAGAGAAGGAGGAAGAAGAAGAAGAGAAGAGGAGTATAAGATGCTGACACTAAAATCAAAGTTATCAGAAGCAAGATTTTAATCAAAGATCAGATATTGGATTGGCAGCCCTTTCTTCTGAATAATTATGTTCTGGCTGCTGTCTTCTTCATTCTCATGATTGGTATCTCCTTTTCCTTTTTTTTTTTTTTTTTTTTTTTTTTTTTGGTAAAATGAGGTCATTCAGTGAGTCTACTACAAACTAGTTTAGATCAAGTTAAAAGAAATTTAGAGCCTAATAATAATAATGGGAGACAGCATAGTATAGTGGATAGAGAACTTGCCCTGAAGCTAGAAAGACTTGGACTGTGGTTCCATTTCTTACACATCCTAGCTATGTGGTTTTGGATAAATTAAGATTATTTTGGCTAAAGGTTTCTGTTTTTGTTAAAATACAAATAGCCTTGACAATGGTAACATTCTTAGTACAGTATACAGTAGTATTGGGGAATGGGTGTAAGGGAGAAGAAGGGAATAAGTATTTAAATAGCACATGCCAGGTACTCTGTCAAATGTTTCACAAGTTTTTTCTCGTTTGATCCTCACAACTCTCTGAAGGTAGATGTTTTTATTATCCTCATTTTATAGTTGCGGAAACTAAGAAAAAGAGAGATTAGGTTTAACCAGGGTCACATTGAGTTTAGGCCTTCCTAACTCCAGGCCTAGAGTTCTCTCATTTGGACACTTGACTCTCCTAGTTCTCCACCCACTCTCTGACTTTTCAATCTTTTTGCCTATGGCTATACTCCAGACCATGGAGTTCTGAGTCCTACATTTTCATGACCTCATCATCTCCTAGATACATAATCAGGGTGTCATCAGCAGAAAGTATTTATGTCTCTCTTTCTCTGAGTTTTAGTCCTGTATTATATCAGCTGCCAACATTTCAAATGGAATCCTGTAACCATTTCCATCTCATCTTGTTTAAAACAGAACTTTCCCATCCAAACTCAACCTCTTTTGAATTTAAAACATATTTGCAGTCCCCCAGCTGCCCCTAAATTTTCAACCTTTTCATTATCTTCAACTCCTTACCGTTCCTTCACTTCTTATATAGTCAAATTCCTTTATTAAATCAAAATGCCTTTTTGACATATATTCTTCTCTCACTCTTCACACAACCACACAACCACCACTTTAGTTCAGGTATTCATTGCCTCTTGCTTGGATTATTGCAATAACCTTTTAATTTATTGGTCCCTTGGCCTCTAGTCTCTCCCTGCTCTAGTCCATCTACCACACAGCTGCCAAAATAATTTTTCCTAAGTGCAGGTCTGACTATATTACTCTCTTACTCAATAATGCCTGTGGCTTCCTGTTGCCTTTATGACAAAATGTGATTTTTCCCCTTGCCCCTCATTTTTATTCTGTGTATGTCTTTTTAAAAAAGTAACATGTTTCTTGTAAACAATAGATCCTGGGACTTTCCTTATCTAATCTGTCACTTAAAAAAATTAATGGGTTTCTTAAAGCTTTTAAATGTAAAGTTATGAGAGATTTATGTTTTCTTCCATTTGTCTCTTGCTTTCAAATTAGAATTTACCACTCCCCTTTTGTAAACACAGTACTATGTCTTCTCATATATTTTATCTTAATCTATTTTAAAGCAATCCTTTTTCTATGAGCTCTTTTCCCTTCACCTACAAATTACCCTCTTTTTCTGTTTGTTACTACTCCTCTTTCTAATCTTGGAGTTTTGTTTATTAGTTTCTTTTTCTTTCTCTATTTTTTAAATAATCTGACCTCAGTCTACCTTTCCAGGCTCATAATAAATAATAAATAAAGAGTATCATAAATACTCTTCTTCTAACTCTCTACAATCCAATCACACTGATTTTCTTCTTATTTCTGTGATATTCTGACTTCCATTTATTGCCTTTGTATTGCCAGTCCCCATTCCTGGAATGCCCTCCTTCCTCAACCATCCCCTCTCTACTTTAAAGATTCTTTTTTCCTTTTAAGTTTTGCCTCATGTATGTGAACCCTTTTCTCACCAACTTCCTACTAAGTGTTGGTGCCTTCCCTTTCAAAATAACTCAAGAAGAGAGAGAGGCTGATGACTTTGCTCAGCTCTATCTCTCAAACCTAGGTCATGACACTCATGATCTTATTAGTCCTCTTCCAAAAGGAAGGAGGTACAACAAGAACGTCATCTTGTATTTTATAGTTTGGTTTCATATATTATATATACACACATATCTCTCCCAATAAGATATAATAGTATGTAAGCTTCTAAGGGGAAGGAACCCAATATAGTTCCTCACCAAACTAGGTGATTGATAAATTCTTATTACCCGTTAGTAATTTACTGCATCTTAGTATGAACAATGGTTTTATCTAATTATTCTCTTAAACTGAAATGTGGTGTGGTAAATTCTAACCAGGCATAAAATGACTAGTTCACTGCAAACTGGAGTAGAGAGGTGTCTGAAAGAGGGGAATTGGACAGTAGGAGGGAAAGGGAGCAGAAAGGCTGTGAGAAAGATGAAAAAGATTGGTTTCACCTAGGACTAATCCGGGCACTGAGATGTGCTCTATGGCTTTAGCCTAGTAGAAATGCTTACTTTCTAGCAGAAAAAAGCAGAACTGGGCAAATCAGCCTTAATGCTTCTGGGTAAAAATACCATGAAATTCAAGTGTTGCTTGTTTCTTTTATCTGCTTAACTCTTTAAATCCTCATTTGGCTTCCTTTTTTCCCAAAGCATTTCGAGAAGTTGAATGACTTCCTGATTCTCTTTAATGCAGATCCTAGATGTTTTCTCTAGGGGCATCTCTCTTTATTTATGGGCTGATTCAAATATTTCATCATTCTAAACGGGGAATAATTTTTAATTCATTCCCTTTCTCTGGCTCTGGAATCATTCTGCTAAGGGCACGCTTATCTTTTCTCTCCTTGACTCTTAGCTGTAACTTAAATGCCCTGTTAACCCCTCTGTCCCAGAAGACTGAAAGCTTGCTCCAGGTTGAGCACTATTGAATGCTATGTTCTGGCAGGATCTGTAAAAGCTTGAATATTATCATTCTGCAGTGTAAAGAATTCTTGTTCTATTAAGAAGGCAGTGAAATAAAGATTTCTTATATGGGAGTATTTTGTGTGATTATTTGAGTGTGGATATATAGGGTAGGCCAAAAGTCTTAGTGCAGCTTTAATAGTTTAAATACACACACACACACACACACACACACACACACACACACACACACACACTATATTGTAGTATGTGAATTTTGTTGTTTGGGATATATGTGTATAGGATTAATTTTTTTTTTTTTTTTTTTTTTTGCTTAGGAGCCATGGTATGTTGGCTTCACATCAATGAATAATTTTAGGTTTAGTGATGAAGGAAAACAGAAGTACCTTCTACAACAATGCAGCTACTTAAATGCCAAATTTCCCCCTGACTAAAAACAAACAATAATCCCCAAAACAGAGAGGACAAAGATGTATTGTAGAAAATAATCTTGGTGTTTCAATTTTTATGCTTAATTTGGATGAATATGAAAATGTTTTTAATTGTTAATTTTAATTAAGAAATATACATGTGTGTGTTTTTTTTTCCTCTCCCCAGCTTCTGCCATAGATGCTGAAGATGTAAAGAAAGATGCCAAGAATTCACAGGTACTAATTCTATTTGTGAAAATAATTCTTTTTGTCTGAAATTCTTCATAGAACAGAAGATGAAGATGCCTTTTTTTTTCTAGCTGAATATAAGAAGGAGATTAGAAAACTTATGAATTAGGGAATGTTAGACCTGTAAGGATCATTTGGAATCAATTCATATTAAAGCGCCTCATTTTCCAGATGAGAAAACTGAGACCTGGGGGTATGAAGGGGCTTGTTCAAGGTCACTGAACAAAAATTGATGCTATAGCCAAGATCTGACTCGAAGCCAGTAGTCTTTCTCCTTTAGCACACTTCATCTATTTGCCTTTTAGTTATTGTTACATCTATTTTTTAAAAATTAATAGATAATCTTTTATCTATATAGATTAACAGAGAGCATTGCAGGGAATGTGCTTTTGTTAAAGGTAGCCTGATGGCACAGTAGATAGAGTGCTGGCCTAGAGTCAGGAAGACTCGTCTTCCTAAGTTCAAATTTAATCCCACACACTTACTAGCTGTGTGATCCTGGGCAAATCACTTGATCCTGTTTGTCTCAGTTTCCTCTTCTGTAAAATGAATTGGAAAAGGAAATGGCAAATGCGTATTGATTTTTGAAAAATGTTGTTGTTTTTGATGAATTTCCAAACTATATATTATAGGGATGCTTGTAGACTTCGATGTTCCAAGTGACTATATCTACCATCTCTTAAGATAAAAAACCTCAAACCTGTCTAATGGACTTTGGCTTTTCCCACCAGGAAAAGGAACTATGTGCAGTATAGTTACATTATTAATATACCCTGTATGAAGTTGTACTACAGTATTACTGACCTACAAAAACCTGACAGTTCCTACATTTGTGATTGATATCAATAGTCAGAGAACATAACTGCAGCTGAGATAATAAAACAAGTCATGTGTTTCTTCTTAGGAAGAACTGTACCTTTTTCTGGGGAAGGCAGAGATTGAATTTTTAATATTCTATCAATTTGTTTAGTCTAATTTTTCTCTAGAAAGGAAGTGCTTGGGTTCACATTGATTCCATCCAATTCACCCAATTCATCCATCCATTAAACTATGGAGAGGGAGAGGATAAGGGCAACATGAATTAAGCCTTTAAAAATTTTGAATTTTATCACTTTTTAAAAATTAAGGGTTTTTTAAACTGATGAGTTTTTCCTTTGTATTTAATGCAAAGTCCATTTAACTTCAATTTAAATCCCCAGTCTTATGATATTCACCACAAGTGATCCAGCTAACTGTTTAAGCTATCCATCCTGGAAACATAGACATTTCTTCCCTTTCAGCCTTATGATGGTGAAATGCCCTATATTCATATATCACTTTCAACTTATTTTCAAAGTAATTTCATATCTGCTTTGACACATTATCCTCAATATTTCTGCTGGTTGGACAGGTGTTATTCTTATAGAATATAGAAAAATACATAGAAAAATATAGAAAATAGAAAAAAACCCACGCAATTGTTAGTAAGGAGATCTGACTTCTGGACTTTCTTCTAAGTCACTAGTTGTATTATCTTAGAGACTAACTTCTATGGGTCTTAGTTTATCTCCAAGGTCTCTCTCTGTTCTCAATATGAGAAAAACTCACACACACAAAAAAAATCAACAGGGGTAGCTAGATGGCACAGTGGATAGAGCACCGGCCCTGAAGTCAGAAGGATCTGAATTCAAATCCAGCCTCAGATATTTAATACTTCCTAGCTGTGTGATTGGGCAAATCACTTAACTTTAATTGCCTCATGAAAAAAAAAAGTTTTTAAAAAATCAACAAACATTTGTTCATATCTGTTGTTTGCCAGGCACTGTGCCAGGCTTATGTGAAAAAAAAAAAAAAAAGAAATAGCTTCTGTCCTCAAATAACATATTTTATTGGATGATACAACATATATAAAAGAAACGTAAGTATAAATATATAAGCATATGTACTTAAAAATATAAGTATATATAAAATGAATCTTAGTTTATGGAGGTATTAAAAAGGAAGGACACTGGCAGATGTTGAGTTGTGGGAGGAAGTGATTTCAGGAAAGGCTTCGTATGGATGGTGGATACAGTATGGGAAGGAGATTAAATGGATTAAGATTTTAAAATGGTATATTTAGTCTAGATTGTGAAGGACTTAAAACATATCGGAGTTGATACTGTATTCTAGAGACAATTGGGAGCTTTTAGAGTTTATCAAGTAAGGAATGATAAAGCTCTGTACTTAATGTAAATTATATTAACATCTATGGGACAAAGGTATAGGAATGATGATCAATGCAAAAAGTAATAATGCCCTGAACTAGGTTTGTGGCCATATGAGCAATGAGGAGTCAGATGAAAGAGATATTGTGAAGATAGAAATGACAAAATTTGACAACTAGTCCATGGAGTGAGGAAGAGTGATAAGCTGAAGATAATACTACCAGACTGGAAGGATGATGTACCCTTGAAAGGAATCAGGAGTTTTGAAGAAAGGTAGATTGAAAGGGAAAGAAAGTGAGTTTGGCTTTGAACATGTTAAATTTGAGGTATCTATGGGACATACAGTTTGAAATGTTCCATAGATAGTTGATGATGCAAGATTAGAACTGAGAAAAGAGACTAAGTTGGTTGTATAAGTCTGGGAGTTATTTGCACAAAGATGTATTTAAGTCCATAAGAACTAATGAAGTCATCAAGTGAGGGCAGAGAGAAAAGAGAAAGCCCAAGACAGAGCCTTGGAATCCAAATTCACTTAGTGGGCAGGATATGAGTGATGATCCAGCAAAGGAGCCTGAGAAGGAACAGTTAGACAGTAGAACAACCAGAAATGAATAGGGTCACCTAAAATCCAGAGAAGAAAATATTTAAAGAAGAGAAGGTAGTAATCAATATCAAATGCTACAGTGAGATTAAAAAGGATGAAGACTGAGAAAAGACCATCTCATGTGGCAATTCATCTCACACATGCAGCAATTGGGCAGAGATTCCAAAAGAGGGGAATGAATGGTCAGTATTAGAAGAATGGGTACCCTAATGTGAGAGCTGTTAATTAGGTGTAGCATTCTAGAAAATTATTTGGAATTGGGCAAAAACTGTGCCATTTCATTATCAAAGACTGGGGGGGGAAATGAGGAAAGAGCTGAAGATGACATAGGCTTTTGAAGGGAAGGGGAGGGATTTCAATGTTTATGGCTTCCATTTTCTCAAAAAGAGGAAGAGCCTTAACCTTAAGAGTTTGGGGAAGGTATGGTGTGGAAAGCTTGAGAAAGGAAACTTTGGATTAATCCTTGGATTAAAGGACCAATTAAGGAAGAGTAAAACTATTGCTTCATATTAATGAGTGCTCAGTTAAGGTTAGATAATATAAATTAATATTTTAATCCTTTAGGTCTTTTGCCTGACTTCATTAGCTCTCCATTACCTATAGAAAAATGTCCAAATTCTCAGCCTGGTATCTAAAGCTACCTTCAATATGACCTCAAAACTATCTTTTATCCCCTACTAATTCTTTTATCTGTTGAAAAAATCTTTGTCTTGTAAGAGTTGGCCAGTCCAATTTGTACCTAAAACAGAAATTCTTCTCTGCAACTTAGTCATTATATGAACCTCTGACTCTTAAGCAGCTCCACAATTTCTTTATTCAATACCTTCTCTTATGTTGTTCCTTCTGTCTAAAATGTCCTTCCCCTCTATACTCATCTATCAATGTCCTACTTATCCTTTATGTTCCCACCCAAATGTTTTCTCCCTGATACCCCTTCCCCCTGAACCATCTCGTAGGAACCTCCATAGATGTGATTTTAAAAATTTTTCTTGTGCCTCTTGTCACATTAGTTTAGCTTTAAAAATAGTACTTGTACTTCTATCTCAGCCTCCATATGAAAAGCCAGGCACTCTGATATTAAGCTTTGTACCAATCTCCATCCTCAGTCACTCATAAGTGTCATTTCAGAAAATAGGCTTAATAGAGGTATTCCTTTTCTCATTACTAGGTTTTGTTTTTCTTCCCTAAATGATCACTCATTTGCCAAGTTAATAGATAAATCATAGTTTTGTCAGTGAAGATCCATCTATGCAGTTTGGCAAAGTCTGTTAAGAAAATTGAACATAAAAGCCACAACATATGTCAGCATAAGACTGGAGAAAGTAAACTGCTAGGTGATACACTATTGAATAGAACTCAGAATGGTGGATAGAGCTTGAGACTTGAGGTTAGGAAGACCTGAATTTTAATCATTTCTCTGACACTTACAAGCTGAATGGCCCTAGCCAAGGCACTTAATCTCAGTTTCTTTCTCTATAAAATGGGTATAATAATAATACCTATTGTGAGTATCAAGTGAGTCAGCATTTGTAAAGTACTTTGCATACTTTAAAGTTCTATATAAATGCTAGCTAGTTGTTATCATTATCATGATGATATGGCAAAGGTGTATTAGAAAGAAAATTCACTGTATATAATACCAAAACAGTGTACCTGTTCTTAGACTCAGTTAATAACAATAACAATAATAATAGTAATAGATATATTATTTTTACAAATAATTATAACTGATATTTACATAGCACTTACAATGTGCCAGGTACTATGCTAAACACTTTACAAATATTTCATTTGAGCCCTGGGAAGAAGGTGCTGTTATTATCCCAATTTTACAGATGAAGAAACTGAAACAAATAGGTTGAGTGACTTGCCCAGAGTCACACACTAAGTGTCTGAGACTAGAGATCAGGTCTTCCTATTTCTAAGTATTGTATTACATACCCCACATAGACCTAGCTTGAAGTGTTGCTTTTGATACATACTGTCATGATTTTGAGGAAGTCATTTAATTTCTCAATGTTCCAATGAACTCTCTAAGAATATTAGTTGCAGAGCAGGTGCCAGTTTATATTGGTAAAGAGAGTTTTCTCACTGAAAATTCTTTATACCATAGAAACCACCTTTAAAAACCATCAGGGCAGAATCAACAGTTCTATACTTTAATCACAAACAACAATTTTTGCTTGCATTCATATAAGAGCTTAATGCTTTATAAACATTACTAAATTTAATCCTCACCGCAACCCTTTGAGTAGGGATATTATCCCAGTATTACCTGTGAAGTAGTATTATTATACCCATTTTAAAGACCAAGAAACTAAGTCTCAGGAGGGTTAAGTGATTTGCCCAGTCATATGTATGGCTTTTAAATGGGAGGGTTAGGGACTAATTACAAAATGCTGCTTCTGAAATATGCATTTCTTAGTCCTGGCACTTGAGGCCCTCTGGTTCACTCATAGACCATATATTATAGCCAAATTAGACTTCTAGGATTATATAATTTAGTACTTGAAGGGATGATAAAGATCATATCATTTGCTATATCCTTTTACAAATGAGGAAAGAGATCCAGAGCTCAGGTTGTTTTCAGAAGCTGAGAAAGAATCTCAGAGGTTATCTCTGAAAAGAAATGCCTTCTGTGAGTTCCAACCCTTATCACTTCCAAGATAAATAAAAACAACTATGTTTGGCATTCCAAATCCTTCCCAACTTTTTCCTTAACACTCTTTCCTTAACACCCTTCTTCCCAGCCCTCACTTACTCTGGGAACTAGTGACACCATTCTTCTTGCTGTTCTTCAAATAAGATACTTGATCTTCAGATTTCAGTTATTTCCTTATGAATGTTACCTATGCCTGCAATGCTCCCCCTCTTCATCCACCCTTTGGCTTCTCTAGGACATTTTATAGAAAGACTTTTCTAATTCCACTTAATGCTAGTGCCTGCCCTCTGTTGACTATCCCCTATCCTGTCCATCTCTTGTTTCTACATAGATAGCTTATTGTCTCTCCAGTAGACTGTGAGCTCCTTGAGAGCAGGGATTGTATTTGCCTTTCTTGGTATCTTCAGTGCTTAGCATGGAACCCCATATTCACCTACTTAATAAATATTTCATGATTGGCTGAGTTAATCACCATTCCCATCCCTACACTCCCTCCTGAGAGCTCTCCATTTTCTGAGAGAGCCCCTTCATAAAAAAAAAAAAAAGCTGCTATAATACTTTTCTTTACATCAAGACCAACTCTATCTCTCTGCAGCTTCTGTACCTTGCTCCTGGCTCTTCCCAACTTTATTTTACTTAAAGATTTAAGAAGCATGCTGTCTATGGCTTCACATAGGTCATAGATATTTGCTGAGAAGTACAGAACTAAGAATCCTGACTTGTCCTGCAGACCTCCAGTCAAGCTGATTTATTATTGTTGTTCAGTAGTTTGATCAAGCAAAGTTGCTTGAGTGATTTGCTATTTCCTCCTCCAGCTCATTTTATAGATAAGGAATCTGAGGCAAACAAACTCAAGATCCCACGGATAATAAGTATCAGAAGCTGGATTTGAACTCAGGTCTTCCTGACTCCAGGCCCAGAGCTCTATCCATTGTGCCACATAGCTTCCTTCAAGCTGATAGTAAAACATTAATGAACCATTTTGAGTCCAGCTATTCAGTGATTACCATTTGGTCCATTTCTTGCTATTTTGCCTTTAAGTATAGAATGTGAAGCTTTGTTTTATAATTATCTAATATCTTTGTCAGTCTATTTGTCTATCTATATGTCATTTATCTTATATCTGTAGCATGCGCCAATCTACCAGTCTAGTTATGCTGAAAAAGGTTCTTCATTCAAGAATATACTATTAGAAGAAATTATATTCCTGAATGTCCATTAATAAAATAATATATTTGATGTGAATCTTAAAACATAGTATACATTTCCCATATAAAAAACAAACAATTTGTCTATGCAGTTTGTCCATGTTGAGTTTCTTGAAATTGATCTTTGATATTGTCTTTTATATGTTAAGTTGTGTTTAGATGATAGAAAGTTCAAAAAATCTGCAAATTCATTGAATGCTCATTTTTTTCTCATTCAGTACTATAGATAATTTTTCTGGATATGATTTTTTTTTTTTGCCACGGACCTAGTTCTTTTGATTGTCAGTAAATATGATTCCAGAACCTGTGGTCTTTTATTGTAGCTGCTAATAAGTCCTGTACAATTCTAATTATAGCTCTAGCATATTTGAATTGCTTTTTATCTTGTTTCTTGCAAAGTTTTTCCTTTGATTTAGGGGCTTCAAAGTTTGGTAATAATATTCCTGTGTGTTTTCCATAAAAAATCTCATTGAAGTTGTGATCAGTGGATTTTTTTTCTTTTTCTACTTTCCCTTCATATTCTATCACTCACTCTAGGACAATTTTCTGGAATTATTCCCTGAATTATTATATCAAAGTTCACTTTTGGGTCACAACTTTTAGGCAATCCAATTATTTTTATATTTTTTCTTCTTGATCTGTTCTCTAGATCTATTGTTTTTCTGTGTTTCATATTTTGTTTTTATTTTCTCATTCCTTATTATCTGTTTTGTTCTTTCTTGGTCTCTCATAGCTTCACTGGCTTCTCCTTGCCTGATTCTAATTTTTAAGGAATTATTCTCATCTTTGAGACTCTGTATCTCCTTTTGTGATTGATTAACTAATTTTTTTCATAATCTTTTTGTTCTGCTTGGATGGTTTTTTATTTAAAAAATTCTCAATGTCTCTCATTTGATTTTTAAATTTTTTTTTTTTTTTTTGAGTTCGTTTCTAAATTCTCTCTGGGCAGGGAGCCATTTCATGTTACTCTTTGGGGTAGAAGCTTTTTTTTTTTTTTAACTTCAGTGTCCTCCTCTGAAAATGAACCCCAGTCTTCCCTGTTCCCATAGTAAGTTTCTGTGGTGGAGTTCTTTCTTCTATTTTTTTTTTTTTTTTAATAAGAGGTATTGGTTTAAGCACCTCTAATCCTGGGGTGGGAGTGGTGCCTCAAACTCTTCATGCTAACCAGGAACTCCAAACCAAGAGCTCCCCCTTCCTGCCAGTGCCCACAGCCAGTAGCACCCCCCGCCAGGCTGTCTCTGCACTCACCAGGTGCACATTCCTTCTTGCCCAAGGCCACCGCCTGCAGCATAGCTGGACCTGGCCTTCCTAAACAGCTGAGGTTCTCTCAGTCCTCCCCGACTCAAACCTCAGCTCCTCCAACAATCCAGATGGTGAAAGTCTCTGGGGTTCCTGCTGAGACTCCGGCCACACTTAGCTAGCCCAAGAGGACTCCACTTGATGTTTCTGCAGAGCAGCCAGTCAGGATCTGGGTTTTTCTTCAGATCTTGTTGAATTATACCAGGAGGACCCCTGCACAAATCTTCCTGATTTTTTACTAGTCTATGTTCTCTCTGAGGTACAAATTTGTTCTATTTATGGAGGAAATCTGGAAAGTTTGAAATGTACCAAATTACTCCACCGTCTTTCCATCCAAATTACTCCCCCATCACAAGTCTATTGGAATTGGCCTGGATCATCTCATTGTTAAGAGCCACGTCCATCAGAACTGATCATTGTATAATCTTCTTGTTGCCGTGTATAATGATTTCCTGGTTCTGCTTGTTTTACTCAGCATCAGTGCATATAAGTCTCTCCAGGCCTTTCTGAAATCATCCTATTGGTCATTTCTTACAGAACAATAATATTCCATAACATTCATATACCATAATTTGTTCAGCCATACTCCGATTGATGGGCATCCACTCAGTTTCCAGTTCCTTGCCACTACAAAAAGGGCTGGCACAAACATTTTTGCACATGTGGGTCCCTTTCCCTCCTTTAAGATCTCTTTGGGATATAAGCCCAGTAGTAACACTGATGGATCAAAGGGTATGCACAGTTTGAGAGCCCTTTGGCCATAGTTCCCAGTTCTCACAAGTCGTTGTTGCTAAAGTGGTATCAATCTGAGAGTGACATGAATATCATTAGAATACCATCTTTATGTGGAGATCCTAACCATTGAACTCCTATAAGTTAGGAGATTTGGAGCCTCAGTTGCATAGGCAGCTGTTGAAGAAATAAGTGCAGAGAATGAGATGAGCTGGGAGTGAAAGAAGGGAATATGGATGGATTCTCTCCTAAAATGTCAGTACCCTTGATTAAGAATTTTCGTTTGATTTTACGACTGTCTTAATTAAACATGTTGCCTTCCGAAAATGACAAAATATATAAAAGTTAAAGGAATTCATATTTCTAAGTTTTTTCTTCTTGAATCTACCTCCTTTATTTTTTTTTTAAATTTAATTTTATTTAATAATAACTTTATATTGACAGAATCCATGCCAGGGTAATTTTTTACAACATTATCCCTTGCACTCGCTTATGTTTCGATTTTTCCCCTCCCTCCCTCCACCCCCTCCCCAAGATGGCAAGCAGTCCTCTATATGTTAGATATGTTGCAGTATATCCTAGATACAATATATGTTTGCAGAACCGAACAGTTCTCTTGTTGCACAGGGAGAATTGGATTCAGAAGGTAAAAATAACTCTGGAAGAAAATAAAAAATGCAAATAGTTCATATTCGTTTCCCATTGTTCTTTCTTTGGGTGTAGCTGTTTCTCTCCATCATTTATCCATTGAAACTCAGTTAGGTCTCTTTGTCAAAGAAATCCACTTCCATCAGAATACATCCTCATACAATATCGTTGTTGAAGTGTATAATGATCTCCTGGTTCTGCTCATTTCACTTAGCATCAGTTCATGTAGGTCTCTCCAAGCCTCTCTGTATTCATCCTGCTGGTCATTCCTTACAGAGCAATAATATTCCATAACATTCATATACCACAATTTACCCAGCCATTCTCCAATTGATGGGCATCCATTCATTTTCCAGTTTTTAGCCGCTACAAACAGGGCTGCCACAAACATTTTGGCACATACAGGTCCCTTTCCTTTCTTTAGTATCTCTTTGGGGTATAAGCCCAATAGAAACACTGCTGGATCAAAGGGTATGCACATTTTGATAACTTTTTGGGCATAATTCCAGATTGCTTTCCAGAATGGTTGGGTTCGTTCACAACTCCACCAACAATGCATCAGTGTCCCAGTTTTCCCGCATCCCCTCCAACATTCATCATTATTTGTTCCTGTCATCTTAGCCAATCTGACAGGTGTGTAGTGGTATCTCAGAGTTGTCTTAATTTGCATTTCTCTGATCAATAGTGATTTGGAACACTCTTTCATATGAGTGGTAATAGTTTCAATTTCATCATCTGAAAATTGTCTGTTCATATCCTTTGACCATTTATCAGTTGGAGAATGGCTTGATTTCTTATAAATTAGGGTCAGTTCTCTATATATTTTGGAAATGAGGCTTTTATCAGAACCTTTAACTGTAAAGATATTTTCCCAGTTTGTTGCTTCCCTTCTAATCTTATTTGCATTCATTCTGTTTGTACAAAGGCCTTTTAATTTGATATAATCAAAATTTTCTATTTTGTGATCAGTAATGGTCTCTAGTTCATCTTTGGTCACAAATCTACCTCCTTTCTATTTCATTTTTGGGCTTCATCTTTTTTGTGAGTGAGTAAAGGAAGATATTGCCAAGTTTTTGAGTTTAGATTTATGATCAGAATACCTGGACTTGAACTTTTCAAGAACTGTGATGTTTGATTGCACATGTTTATTCCATATGATAAAATTGTTTCTTCTTCTTTTTTTTTTTTAAACAGAATTTGGGAAAAAGTGGAACATCAAATAAAAATGATTTAGGTAAGTGACTGGGAAAGTTTGTGTTTATGTTTGTATACTTGACTATTTTAATCTTGTAATATTCCAGTAGATTACTGATCTTGTTGAAGTATGGAACAAATATTTTTTGATATATTATCACAAGGTTAGCTTCTTGCCCCCATTTTTAATCAATAATTAAGATGAAACTATCAACAAAAAGTTAGGAAAATTACCTGATACACTGGGTGACAGTAAAGTTCAAAAGCTTACCTGAGGTAAAGTGCCTTGTCCAGTGTCATCACTCCATTAGACAATGTCAGCATTGGGATGGGAACTCTTTTCTTTTCTCACTCCTAGTATAATCCTTTCCTCTCCTTATTCTGTTCCCTCTCCTCTATATTGCACTGTAAGAGGTGAGTGTGTGCATATGTATATACTCTGCTTTTCACTGAAAGACTTTCCATGACATTTTGGTAGTTTTAAAATCTGTGTTCCATATAAGTTTTTACAATGAAGATATAGAATAGGTTTTGATCTTTTCCTACAAAATCCTTTTTCTTTCTTTCTTTTTTTTTCATTTCCTTCTTCTCTTCTGCAATATTTTTTTTCTTGGTTGAGTGTCTACTGCTTACTTCATTTAATTTGCTTTATTTACATTTATTATTTTGTTTATTTATATTATTTACTTTAGCTATGTGTTTAGTTTCTTTTACTTCTTTGTGTCTTCCCCTTCATCTCTGTAGAATGTCATGGCATTCCTCATCAAGATACTTCTCTTTGGTAGAAAAACTACAGTGATGTTTTGAGTTATTGCAGCCTTTAAAGTACGATAATGGGATACGTTAAGGAACGCAATATGATATGGTAAAAATAACACTGGCTCTGGAATGAGAAGTGGGTTAAAATTTTACCTCTATGCCTAAGGACAAATCAGTGTGTGTCATGTATTATCTCTTGTGCCCAGGTCACTTCCAGCCTCAGATCTCTAATCCTAGGAGTCCAAGAAAAATGATGAAGTGGATGATAGAGATATCTTATTTAGTTCTGTTACTTGGACAGTTACTGAGAAGAGACGGAAGAGTTGGAAGATAAGAAGGGCTCTTACTTAAGTGAAACCTGAGGGCTGCTCTCAGATGATGGGATAAAATTAAGGAATGCTAGTATGAAAGCACTTACTTTCTACAGTAATTATCCAGAAACAATGATTACTCTTGCTAGAGTATTATCAAGTCAACAAGCATTTATTAAGGTTTTTTTGTTTTTGTTATTTTTTACCTATTCACCCAGCACTGTGTTAAATGCTGGGAATACAAATACAAACAGAAAGATAATCTCTGCCCTTAAGGAGCCGAAATGCTGAGGATGAAGAAGGTGGGTGGTCATAAAGCTACCAAGACCATTGCAGAGGAAGAAGTATAGTTTGGAAAGAATGAAATCATGGCTGTTCTGGGCCTTTTCCTTTAAAAAGGTGTTTCTGGGAGGATAGAGACCATAGCTACTGAGAATATTTCAGTGGTGTGAAGGAAGTCCAGGGTTGGAGTGTGCTTTAGGGTGAAGAAGTTTCTGGAACAAGGAGAAGATAGAAAAAGTCTGGCATAGTCATAAGTACAACCTAAATAGGAATAGCATTTCAGCATTTGAATTATTTTTAAAAACAAACATTCCATGCTAATTTAGGTGTGGGTTTTTTCTTCTTCTTTTTTTTTAAGTATAGAAAAATTGAAATGACTCATAAGCCTGGTCATATAATGAATTTACTGGGGCTATTACTGGTTTCCATCAAGTTGTATATAAAGGTTGCAGCAGTACTACTTACTTACCAACAATGTTGAAGTTATCCTGCATATAGAAAAAAAAGCACATGATCTTCATGCTCTTTGGAAAACAGAAGCAACAGCTATTTATAGGGCCATAAATTTAAAGCTTGAAGAGACCTTAAAAAGTTAGCCTAAATGAGACTAGCATTCTCATTTCATTGAAGAGAAAATTGAGATTGAGAGAAGTTAAGTAATTTGCCCAGGATCACACAGCTGGGAAGTATCTGAGGTGAAATTCAATCTAAATCTTCTTGAATCTAAATGCAGTTGTCTGTTGCTGAAGATGCCTCTCACTGCTGATCCTGTAGAAATGGTGCCATCAAAGAGAAAGACTGGAGCTCACATGTATAAAGATAGCAGTTTGGTATTTCAAAATTATTTCCTTTGATGAACACAACTATTATGGACAGGACAAATAACATGACCATTTTACAGAAAAGAAAATGGAGGCTCAAGAGAATATCTCATCATAAGGAGTGGCAGTCTGTTTGCAAATATGATCAGGCTTTGTTAAATAGAAGCTGATATACTTTGGAACAATGGATCTGAGATCACATTTCACTTCTAAATTTAAAAAAATTTAAAAAGAGATAGTTCCCATGTAGATTTATATATTTTAACATATATATATATATAAAACACTTGAATTTATATTGCAGATTTAACAGAGAGTAGGTCATTTACTATCTTTGTATACTTTGTATTAAGTGCCTTGCATCTTCATAGACAGTAAGATGTGTGTTGAATTGAATAAAGAACCTGTGTATATTTACACATAGCTATCAACATGGAATTTTCCTGTATTAAATTTTTATTAGGTTTTCGTCGGAAACCATTTGGGGGCAATGTTTAGAATTTAGATTAGAATTTTATATGCAAAATAGCTAATTGAGCAGTTGGTTGATAGAGGTCCACAAATGCAGAACAATAAAAGAGAATTCTATAAAATTATATTCCATTCAGTATTATTGTACACACTCAGGCTGAGCTGGGGTGGCCAGGCCTTGGCATCCTCCTAGGGCAAGTCCAACTTCTTGTATATACCTCTTTCTAAAGGCTCAGTAAGAAAAGAGAATGGTAAAGCTATTCAGGCTATACAAATGAAAAGAAAGAGAGAAAAAAAGAGAGGGGGAAAAAAGCTAGTTGTTTTTTATGGAGGAGAGTGATCCAAGACCTGCACTATTGAAAAGGAGGTAACCAGTTTCTGAAAGGATGTAGACAAAGCCCCTTGGGGTCTAGGAATAACATTGTACCAGTGTAGAATGAAAACTCCTTGAGGACAGGGACTTTTCTATTTGTATAGCCCTTGACACGGTGTCCGGCAGAGAATAAATGCTCAGTTAGGACACTTTGGTTGATTGTTGGTTGATTTCTATATTATCAGATTGAAGAAGGAAATGCCTAATTGGACCTCTCTGATCTGCCAGCCAGAGAAGCAGCAGGGGACTTAGTGACTAATTTTTGAGCTCTCACTTTCTAGCACAAAGGACTTTTCTCCTCCCAGGCAAGTAGATTCATCTTATCCAGGCATTTCAATTGGACGCAAATACCATCAGGGTTATTTTAGATGTGCTTTATGCAACATTTCCTCTGTAAGCACCAAGTACTGACACATTTTTATATTGCTGTTTTCATGGAGATAATGCTTAATCCTGACTACTCGACTATTGGGAAATCTCAGGGATTTGAAATATCTTTGTGAAAAGCTTCGGAAGTTTAGGGATATAAGAGCAACATACTGCTTTTATTGGATAGCAGTATACTTCAAGTTTTCCCAAAGATTCCTGGAGTATGGTTTGGGGATCAGAGGACACCTGTTCTAATGTTCTTGTCTCAAGTTAAATTCTCAGGTATATGAGGCAGGTGGGTTTTCAGAAAATTGCAGGTAATTCCACATGAATACACATGTCATTGAATGTGTTGGATGACACATTTCTCAAAAAAATGAACAGGTCGTCTCCTCAGACCTGGCATGATTACAGTGATCTTGTTTCCCTGATGCTGTGTTCCCTTTTGGTCAGCCATTGCAAATTTGAAAAAGTGTTGTAAGATTTTACAGGGATTCTGATTACATATAAGGCAGCTAGCTAAGTGGCACAGTGACTAGATAGAACAAAAGACTTAGAGTAAGTTCAAATAGTCTCAGACACTTGTTAGCTATGTGACCTTAAACAAGTAAATCTCTCCACCCCAATTTCCTCATTTGTAAATTGAAGCTAACAATAGCACCTGTCCCTTAGGGTTGTTGTGGATATTAACTGAGATCATATTTATAAAATACTTTACAAATCGATTACCTTTATACTTAATAGTTATTGATTTCCTTCATGGTGTCTTTTGTTGTTTTCTTACTTGTCATATTTACCTTGGCAATGGAAAAAACAACGCCCCTAATATTCCTATTTTCTGATTCACAGACTTAAAAGAAGTTGTATTTGTCATCCAGAGTCAAAGTAATTCTTTTCATGCAGAGAGAGCAAAGCAATTAGAGCAAAACATCTTAAAACAGGCTGCCGATCTTACCCAGGTAGGCAGAAGCTGTAAGGAGTGAATGTTTATTCTGCATGTGCTTGGGGATATTTGGGTTTTCTGAAGCACTGGTTCTTTCCTATATGGTCGACTCTCATTAAAATGTCTGGATTGACATGTATTGTGTTCACTTAGTACTGGATGTTTACTCTTTAAAATTTCCACTATATCACCAGTGTTTTTAGAATGACTACATTCTGAAAGGTATATATAAAGAGAATGTTAGGTTTGAAATTTAGCATGAAGTATAGTACAAGGATGTAGAAAAGAATTTTTTGAAAGGAAAATATGAAAATTGGATGATCAGATTCAGAATATGTAACATTTCATTCATAGACAATTTTGCATGTTTGCAATAAAATTTGATTCATTTTGGCCACATGATTATTTTTATTTCCTTTAATTTTAAAGTTAGCTTTAATTAGCATTTGTGATTAATTATAATTTAATTTGTAATTTGGGAGCAGAATACCTCTTTTGATGCATCTTCCCCAGGCCTGCCCTTAGATCAATCAGTCAATTCATAAATATTTATTAAGTGCCTATGATGTCAGGTATTGCTATTGTTATTAGCATTATTATCTTATTAATTATGATTACTTCTTTCAACCCACTATTAACTTGTACATTTGGTATGGGTCACAAAATGCCTATTTTTATGTATTATTCTGAGAGGAATATACAAACTTATGTACTTCATCATCCAATATGTCATTGTCTTTCTATTAATAGTAAAGATATCTTTTTTATATTTGGCTGAAGTTCTAGAAAATAATGCCCTTGCATTGCTGTTATTTTTCTAGATGGTATTGAATTTGAGATACTCAACTTATCTCTGTCTTGTTTATTTTATTACTGAAGAGCTCTTTTGCAAAGGAAATGTGAATGTACATATTCTAGTCGAGGATTCTTCTTTGGTGATTGGGGTGATGACAGGAAGTAAGAGGATGCCTTATGGAAAAAGGAGCAGCATTATTGACTATTTTATTGATTCATATAAAAGCCAATGAATAATGGCTATACTTAATGTTTAACATTTTCTCAAGTTATTTTTTACTTAGGTAATTAGTAATTGTTGAATGAATTAAAATATTGTTTTGTTGAACCTTATAACCTCTGTAAGTTATTGATACCTATGGAAGGTGTGTGTGTGTCGGGGGGGGGGGGGGAGCAGAGAAGTGTTTTCTCAGAACATTCAATTGTCTAAATGAGCTGTCTCCTATTATCTATATATCATACTACCTATGACTGTATTTTAAAGAGAAGGAAGAATTCCTGGCTACTGTTCAGACTTTGATTATCTTTGGGAATAGGAGACAGAGGAAACATGATTAATTTATCTTTATTATAAAATCTGAAAAATAAATGACTCATTTTAGGTGAGCCTTCTCACTAAACTTTTACCATTCCATTTGAGCTGTTAATAAAGAGCCAACTGTGTTGGTATGGGTTTCTTTTCCTTTAATTTTCTCTCCCTCTTTTATAAGGGGAAAGGTAGGCATCAAGGAGAACAGGGAGAAACCAATAGCCTAGATAATTTGCAAATTACATCTAATGAAGAGTTCATAGAACTAAATTGAATTTACTTTATTGTCCATATCTCTGAGGAAAAATTTCTTGATTGACGGTAACATTGATGGACATTGTCCTTCTGTTATATACATTATCTATGTGCTAGTTGGGGCTATATATAGTGAGTTTCAACTCCTTATCTTACCAGCATGCATCCTTCTTGGTTTAGCAGAAAGGTGTTTTATCTTCAACTTTTTTGATTATGAATTCCACCCCCTTCCACTTTCCCTATTTGAGCTATACTAGTTATACTCAGTTGTATCCATTACAGAGATCAGAGCTGGCTACATTGTATTTTATCAGTGTTCATTAGGGAAATTAGTCTATAGTTTTCTTTCTCTGTTTTGGCCCTTCCAGATTCAGGTTTCAGGTATTCTTATCTATATCATAAAAAGACATTGCATTTTATCAAAAGAAATACAAGTATTCTTTTAATAACATCTAGAATTAGTTAGCTCCCTTATGATAATATATTTAGAGCTGAACAAGACTTAAGACATTACCAAGTCCTTTCTCCTTATTTTACAAATAAGGAAATTGAGAGAGATTCAGAAAGATTAAATGATTTATCTAAGATTGCAAAGTCAGTATTTGAATCCAGATCCTTTCACACCAAACCTAGAATTCATTCTATATCTTGTTGCTTGCTAAATAGAACTATTGTTTAAAAGCTTAAATTGAAGGGAAATAATAATTTTGCAATGCATTGTAGTTGTATGGTTTTGGGAAAAGAGTATTGGACCTGGAGTCTTGAAGTCCTGGGTTCACATTCTGCCCCTGACACTCATTTGCAGTGTGACAAGAAATAAGTTGCTTAGCATTTCTGAGTCTTACTTGCTTCATCTGTAAAATGGGGATTATTAATTCCTATAGTATCTACTTAAGAGGGTTACCGTGAGGGCTCAAATGATATATATGTGTGTGTGTATGTATGTGTGTGTATATGTATGTGTATATATATATATATATATATATATATATATATATATATATATATATATATATATATATATAGCTACATAAATGATAGTAATTGCTATTTCTAGAAAAATCAGGTGTGAGCCAAAAACAAAGTTAAGTAATTCTTTGATAGTTTGGAAATAAATTTCTAAATTACTTTCAAAATAATTCTTTTGACTTCTAAACTTTTATTTATGGACCAAAGATATCCTTAATTGGACTATTTATTGTCCCTTGAGTATACTATGTGTACTTCCCATCTCTACACCATTGCTCTTGCCATTTATATGACTTTAAAATGTTCTTTTCTACTATCTCCACTTATTTAGACCTTATCCATCTTGTAAGCCCATTTCCTTACCACCTCAACCTATAGTGATTCTCTGAGCTCATATGGCATTCAATGTTTTTTGCATCTCTGATGATCTTTTTATATGCCGCTAGCCTTTTTATTGAATCTCTTTTTTTTTTTTTTTTTTTTTTCTTTTCTACACAGCAAGCAGTACATAGGTTGTTTCCTTTTTTATTGTTTTTGGAATCAGATTTGTGGTTTTATCATTCTCTTGACTTTCCTGTGGGGAAATTTCTTTAGCTTCATTCAGATCTGTAATTCCTTCACCATTTTATAACCTTACCCAGTTAAATAGTCTGAGAACAAATAAGTATATGTCAGATTTCAGTTTTCCTAACTCTGAGGCTACCAGGTCCTTATGCTTTAAGCTGTGCTGCTTCTGACGTGATTAGGAGATATCTAATCATTGTTTTTGGTAGATTATTCTCAGGATAATTACAAATTGTTGGCAGAAGACAGATTATGAATTAGCTTTTTACTTTCTAACAATTTCTTAAATAGCAAATATATCAGAGGCTACTATGAACTAATATTGTCTCTTTAGTCAAGAATTTGAGTATGTATTTACACTATTTACAATGTATTAATTTTTTTATTTTCATTTTGAACTTAGAAAATAGCTTATTTTAAATGGGATTGATAATTTGTAAAGATCTTTGCATAAAAAATATGGAATATATACTTTTTCCTATCCCTTTCCATTTTAAAGTTATTTATAATTTGCTTAATTTTTGAATTTTGAAATTCAAATTACCACTAGGTGGCAATATTGGTTTTTAAAATTTAAAGAAATGTAATTCTTGCTTATTATTGGACATTGGACAATAATAATTTATTGCTACCCCTTTTCCCCACCTCTCCTCCCACCCTCCCCCCTCCACATTTAATTTCTATGCTTAGTGAATGGGAATAGGACTTACTGATAAAGTTGCCACTATTTAAATATTAACTAGTTCTTTATCCTTTGCTTTAATGATTATTTTTAACTCTAGAATTATTTCCCAATAAGAAAGTCTAGTATAAGGATTTAAATAGTTATGATAGGACATTGTTAATTTGCGCATAGGAACTTAGAAAGCATCCTTTTCGTAGATTTATTTTTTGCAGACAGATCCAAATTTTTAGAGACTCTTAGAATAATAGAACTAAGACCATAGAGAAAATGTATTCTAACTCCTTTCCACTCCCTTTTCTATTATCTTTCTGAGGCCCAAACAGTTTAAATGAGTCACAAAAGTCACAGAGGTAGTGAGTGATCAGGGTTGGACCAGAATATAGGTTCTCCTAATGGTTCATTCATTCAGTACTCTAAGCTTGGGCTTCTCAAGCTTTTAGATTTCAGGACCTCTTACACTCTTAAACATTATTGAGGATTCCCCCTTCCAGTAGATTTATTTATGTGGATTATGTCTATTAATATTTACCATATTAGAACTTATAGCATTTAAATATTATTATACAAATGATTTTAACTTTACAGATGCCTTACAAGGGTATTGGAGGGTGCCTGAACTATACATGGAGAACAATTCTAAACAAAACCTTTAGCAAGGGATAATGCTGTAAAAAATTACTCTGGTATGGGTTCTATCAATAAAAAGTTATTTAAAAAAAAACAAAGCCTTTAAAAAAATTAGAATGACTTAAATTTCAAATCCATCTGGTAGTAGAGAGATTAATTGGTATTAGATTCTGGAGGTGTTCTTGTTGCTAAGAAAGTATATGTAAATGTGTACTATTAATTGCATTTTTAGAAGGCAAAAGAAACTTTGGACAGTTGAAACTAGTTCCAAAAGTTTGTCTATGCTCAATGTGAACTTGTTAAGTTGTGCTTTAATATAAAACTCTGCCAACATTTAGGATTGTTGACATTTTATCATTTATGTGATTCCTCATCAGCTTCCACTGACCCTCATTGCTTTGGCAAACTATCACTTACTTCTCCTTTGCCATAAGGAAATAAAATACTCTTTGATTAAAAGCACAAAAGTCATCTACCCTCACAACATGCCTATAACAATGTTGTTTAATTGTTGTTTAAAAGAATGGAAGGAAAAGAAAAAAGGGAAGAAAGAAGGAAAAGAAGAAAGAGGGAAAAAAAGAAAGGAGGAAAAGAAACAGTGGAGGAAAGAAGGAAGAAAGAAAGAAGGAAGGAAGAAAGAGGGAGGGAGGGAGGATTAATTACGGATATAGCGAGAAGAAAAAAGAAAGACATTTTTAATAGGGGGTAGGCAATGAAAGTTCCTAGGAGTAGGCTTTTGAAATTCAGAAACTGGAGTGATTGGAGTTGGGGGCTAGCTGAACCTCTCTTCAGAAAGGAGACTCTAGGAGGAACTCACCAATGGGAGAAGGGGGCAGGCCTTACAGAGGAATATTTGAGGTTGAAAAGACACAGCAGGACTGGATGTTCCAGGGTGAGGTAGCAGCAGAGGCAAGATTTTGAAGTCCTGAAGAGAGGTGGATGGGAAAAGCCATTGTTTGGGTGTGTCCGTGTGAGCACACCCTGAAGCAGATATTACCACAGCCCAAGCTTTATATATATATCTTTCTGTGGATATATTTGTTATTATGTGTGTGTGAAATTACTTTGTAAATTTTATATTGTTTTAGGAATGTGTTTTATTAGAGTATTTAAAGTAGATTAAAAATTTTGAGACTCTGATATGAGCTTGATTCTTTTTGTTTATACTTTTAAGTTTTTGATGTCAGTTTTTTTTAATAAGAATTTTCATGTTTTAGTGGTCATATAAAACCAGTTTATGATCACCCCCATAAGCCACAAAGCACTTCTTTTGTATGTCTTCTATGTTATACTGGGGTCAGAAGATGCCTGTGAGACAGGAGACACTTCTTAAGATTTGTCATGTCAGTTACCAACAGTGGTCTGTGAGATGTGATATTTCCTCTAAACTTATACGACTCCTTATCTAGTCCCTATCTAGTTAGTTAAGCATAAACATATAATGAGTTTGGAGCATTATGATGAACAGATATGAAAGCTTGTTCCAAGTTGAGTCAAGAAATTTTAGGCAGCCATGTTCATGTTTGGTTGGGGGAGAAAAGATAGAACACAAAATATGAGGATGGTATGCCATTTTGAGAACCTTAAGTTTGCCTAGCTCCAGTGGACTCTCACTGGAAAACTTAGGGCAGCTGGCTGGTACATTGGAGAGAGCTCTGAGTTTGGGGTCAAGGAAGAGTCATCTTCCTGAATTCAAATCTGGTTTCAGACACTTAGTAGCTGTGTGACCCTGGGCAAGTCACATGTCCCTCTTTGCCTCAATTTCCCCATGAGGTGGAAAAGAAAAGGGTAAAGCACTCCAGTATTTTTGCCAAGAAAACTCCAAATGGGGTCAACAAAGAATCAGACATGACTGAAAAATGACAAATAATAACAACTAGAGCAAGTCATTTAACTTCATTTTCCCTCAGTTTCTTCATCTATAAATAATAATATTACTTATCTCTCAGGGTTTTCATGAGGTTCAAATGAGAAAATATTTTTAAAGTGCTTAACATGGTGCCTGGTACATAATAGGTATTGTATTAACATTAGCTAGTTTTATTAATATTCAGATCTTGCTTCTGATAAATACTGTCTATAGGATGGTTGGTAAGTTGCTTAAAATCTTAGTGCTCTAGAAAGCTCTCCAAAGCTTCATTGCAGGTTCTGATATATATTTGTAGAGGAAATTTCCCATAGGGATAGAATCACTAGTCTAGAATATATTCCTTTCCCAAAATAAATTAAGGTGAAAATAGGGGTTCTTAATATTTTTTTGGAGTTATTTTAAATAATTCAAAGAAATGCCAAATTTCAGTTAGAACTTAGTGAAAATAAAGATCTATTTTTTATTCCATCTAAGATCCTAGACTCCCTGACATCTCTCCATGGCCTTCCCCCAGGTTAGAGTTTTACCTAGTTTAAAGGAGTAAGTAGAATAATATTAAAGCAGAATGAGAATGATGATTGACTGAAGTACAAGTTTTGGTTTGGAGGCAGAGAAGAAATTCAGGATAAAGGGAGAAACATGAAGGTAGGTTTTAGGGAATTAGCATTATTTTACATTATTAGCCTTTACTGAAAGAACTAAGATGCGGGGTTATCTTGAATTATGTGTAAATTTCTTGTGCAGCCAACAAACTGTGTGTGTGTGTGTGTGCGCGCGTGTGTGCGCCCGTGCCTACGCGCACACTTAGTGAAGATTCAGAGGAGGCTTCTCAAAAATATGGTTGGAACTTATGAACAGAGGTTGTATCACATTTTTATGGCGAATGCTTTCAAAAAGAGATTGTACTGCTGCTTTGAGAAGGAAAAAAAAACAAACTAACAGGAAACTTTTGACATTGAGTGGCTATGTCTAACTTTGTTCTTTTTTCTATGTGATGGGAGTTACCTTTGTCCAAACACCTGGCCCAAATGCATCCTTACTAATAAGGTTACCCTTTGTACTTGGCCTCAGGAAATTTTAGACAAAAAATCTTCCAGGATAGTATAAATGTCAGAACTTGACTCATCAGTTTAGGACCTCATTACTCTCTGGTAACATGACAAGATAACAGAATTCTTTAGCCTCAGGAAAAACCATACAAAATCAGATCGCCTTCCATAGTTTTTTTTTTTTTTTACACTATTTCTTGGCAAATGAGAAGCTGTAGGAGGTCTCCCAAAGAAAGGTTAATAGTAATGAGTGTGACTCGTTGCTCCATTGCCTTACAATCTCTCTATTTAACTTTTCTTTTTAGGTGACAGTAATTCATAGGAAATCATAAAAGACTCCCTATTAGTAGGAAATGATGAATAAGAGATACATTCTAATTTTGTTAGTTAATCGACAAATTGGTAATAATCCTGTACTAAGAGAACAAGCTAATTTGACCTCTAAATTCTGAGCTAAACAAACTCTTCTTTTTTAGAAGGTTAATTGAATTCACCAGTTCAACTAACTTATTTGCTTGAAATTCTGATTGCAATTTGAACAGATAATTTGCACCATTCCACTTCTCCCTCTCCTTTTCTTCCAGAACATTCCTTTCTTACCCCTTAATTTCATCAATAAAAAAAAAAAAAAGATATTATCCCTTCATATTTAACTTACAGGAATGCCCTCTATCTATATATACTCCTAAACTGCCATAATAATGAGAACATTCTAATGAGTTACATGCATCATCCTCCCATGTAGGAATGTAAACAGATAAATCTAATAAGGTTCCTTATGATAACACTTTCCTGATTACCTCCTTATGTTTCTCTAGAGTCCAATATTTGAAAATCAGATTTTCCATTCAGTTCTAGTTTTATCATCATGAATGCTTGAAAATCCTCTGTTTCATTGAATGACTACCTTTTCCTCTGAAGGATTATAATCAATTTTGCTGGCAAGATGATTCTTAGTTGCAATCCTAGCTCCACTGCTCTCTGAAATATCATATTCCAAGCTCTCGACTCCTTTAATGAAGAAGCTGCTAAATCTTGTATTATCCTGACTGTGGCTCCACTGTACTTGAATTGTTTCTTTCTGGATGCTTGCAATATTTTCTCCTTGACCTGGGAGTTCCAGAGTTTGACTGTAATATTTCTGGGAGTTTTCATTTTGGGATCTCTTTCAAGAAGTGATCAGTGAATTCTTTCAGTTTCTATTTTATCCTCTGATTCTAGAATATCAGGACAGTTTTCCCAGTGAATTCTTTCAATTTCTATTTTACCCTCTGATTCTAGACTATCAGGACAGTTTTCCTTGATAGTTTCTGGAAAAATTATGTTGAAGCTCTTTTTTTTTGATCATGACTTTCAGGTAGACTAATAATTTTAAAATTATCTCTCCTGGATCTGTTTTCCAGATCAGTTGTTTTTCCAATGAGATATTTCACATTTTCCCCCTAACTTTAAATTTTTTTTTTTGGTTTTGTTTTATTGTATCTTGATTTTTCATAAAATCATTAGCTTCCATTTGCTCAATTCTATTTTTTAAGAATTATTTTCCTCAGTGAACTTTTGTACCTCCCTTCCCAAATGACCAATTTTGTTTTTTAAAGCATTCTTTTCATTCTTATTCGCTTTTTGCATTTCCTTCTATACCACTCTCAATTCTTTTCCTATTTTTTCCTTTATCTCTCTTGATTTTCAAAGTCCCTTTTAAGCTTTTCCATGGCTTGAGCCCAATTCTTATTTTTCTTGGAGGCTTTGGATGTAGGAGCTTTCTCTTTATTATCATCTTCTGAATGTGTGTTTTGATCTTCCTTGTCACCATGGTAACTTTCAATGATCAGAAACTTTTGTTTTCTGCTCATTTTCTAGCCTATGATGGAGAGTGCACTGTCCCAATTTTCAGGGGTTTTGCTCATCTGCTTTCAGAATTCCTTCTAGGGATCTGATCACAAGTACTCTTTTCTGCCCTGGAGCTGTTTGGTGTGTCCCTGACTCCCTGGAGCTGTAAAATCTGATATGCTGACTCAACAGGGTTCTTCTTTGCTGATGGATCAGGGCCAGGGCTGCATTGGTGGGGGCTTGCACTAGGACTGCACAACAGACTCCCACCCTGTTGCCACAGACCCCAGATTCTACAATAGAGGCTAAAAGAACCCTCTAAGGCCACTGCTGATTCAGAAGTCCTTGTTCCCACTCTGGGGCCTGGGCCAAGTGGGTCTGGGGCGGAGCAACCTGTCCTGGGATTATGCCCTAGGCTTCCAACCTACTTCCACAGATTCTGCCTTCCTTCCAGGTCCTCGTTGGTGTCTCTGGGCTGACAGGTCTGAAACCATCAGTACTGCCCCTGATTCAGAGATCTGGCTAGGGCTCAGGCCAGGACTGGGGCTGGGACTGGGGCTGGGTCCGGGGCTGCACCGGTATAGCCTGCGTCTGGACTGCACACTGAATTCCCACCCTGGTGTCACAGACTTTTCCTGTTGACCTTCTACATTCTTTTCATCTAGAAAATGTTCTAGTCTGTCAAAATTTTGTTGAGAGTCATTATTTAAAGGAATTTGAAGCAGTTTTGGGGAGAGGTTGGGCAAATTCCTACCTTTATTCTTCCATCTTGTCTCCGCCTCCCTCACTTTATTCTTTAATCAAAAATAATTTGCATCAAAAATTGGGAGAACAAGTCCATTAAGGCCTCCTTTAACATAGAAAATTTACCTTTCTAAAGGGAGTAAAACTTAAGCGTTAGCTTGCTTAACAGTGTAAAATGATCACAGTAATTTTATGTCCTGAGAAAGAAACTAGTCACCTATTTTTACAACAGAGCAGCTTCTTTTAGCTGCAAGAATTCTCATCTACCATTTACATAATTGATTCTTAGTATATGCTTTATCTAAGCACTGAATTGCCATTTTAAGGTACTGTATCATTCTTACCAAAATGAAACACATTTCTTATGCTTCTCACTTTTACTCATTACTATGTTTTTCTCCTTTTGTTAAAAACATCTGTTTCTTCCATTTTTTCTTTAATTTTATATTGTAGTCATATGTTTGTTAAAGTTCATAAACTCCATAAAAGGAGTAGGAATTCTAGATTCTTTCCCTCCTCTCTACATTTAGAAAAATGTCAGTGTTTTTCTTCTTGCAGGATTTTTTTACTTGAAATTAAATTAAAGTTTTTTTCTTGGTGGTGTAATAAATTCTAGTTTTATTAACGTTTGGGACCATTACATTAAAATAGAAGATTATTAATAAGTTAAGGTTGTGCAGATGGTAGGTGCTCAATAAATATTTGTTGAATGAACACAAAATACACACACACACATACATGGATGGTATAGGAGTCAGAGTATAAGGCTTAAGAGTTCAAAAGACTTGAGTTTAAGTACCTCTTATGTACCTCATTAGCTGTGTCACCATAGACAAGTCACAGACCTTCTCATCTTTAAGAATAGGATAATAATATTAATAGTGACTATCTCAAAGGATTGTTGTGAATCTCAATTCTATGGATTCAAAGTGCCATACAAATGTGAAATTAAAAATATATATATTTGAATAGAAATAATTATTGAGCAAATTTTCTCCCTTTTTGGCCCAAAGTAGAATTTACTCATATAGTAGTTCTACTTAGGAGGGAAAAAAACAAATAAACATTTGTATAGTACCCAGGAGAGCCTATTGTTAATTTTTCAATGTGAGCAGTTATATCTTAGAAATTGACAAATGCCACATATAGAGTTTGATTTACTGTTTGCTTGATTTTCTAGTGTGTAGACTTTAAAAAGTAGTATATGTTATGCTATTATGTCTTTCATGAGCATATATCTTCTAATCTCATGGCTTCAGTTTATCTTAGTATGATTCCTAAATATTTTTTACTTCCTCTACTTTCTAAACTATATGCAAGTCCTGAGTTTCTCATCTATCGAAAGGATAAGACCCAGGGTGAGTGGGGAGATTTGTGAATAAATTTTAGGGATCAATGGACTTGGATGGGGGAAAGTTACATCTTTATTTCTGTTTAATTGGCTTCTATAATTACTTGTATTTTGTTTTATGCATTTAAAAACATTATTCTGAGAAAGGATTCACAAACTTTACCAGAATGCCAAAGGGTTCCATAACAAGTCAAATTAAACCAACAAGCAATCATGAAGTGCCAACTATATGTCTAAACCCTAACTAAACTAAACTAAACCCTAAGAGTAAAAACCAAGAGCAAGAGAAAATGGCTTCTCTCAAGGAACTCATAGTCACATGAATGAGGCTATGCAAACTATGTACAAACTATATAGAGAGAGGATAAATAGGAGATAATCTTCAAGAAAAGACTTTAACACAAAAAAAAGGTTTAGAATCCCTGCTAAAGGGCATCTTCTCTTCAATATTCTTCTGACATCTCTAATAGGAATTTATTTACTAGAAAATGTACTAAAGAATAGCAAGATGTTTAAAAAAAGATATTAGTAATTAAGGAAAATTCTAAAAGCATTTTCTCCTGTGTAGCTTTAGTTACCTCAAATCTACATTTTTTTTATTAACAATGACTAATTTTACCTGTCTTAAATAAAAGTCTCAGAGACTAATGACAACTAATAAATATCAGAAATAAGTTAAAAATAGCATATTATGAGGATCCATACTAATCCCTTAGGAGGATCTGCCTCTTATTAAATGATGATCAAATTATACAAATTACAGCAAATTATAATATTAAGCAGATGTTAACTTTTACTGTATGTTTTGGGTGAGGAATTTGAGTGTGCTTTAGAATTATAGGACAGTTCTATTTCAGCTAGAATTAGTTTTGAAACTGGACTCATTCTTGCAGAAAATTGATCCAATGTGTACAATAGTGAACAAGTGTGGGGCAAAAAACCATCCTATTTTATGATACCACTGACTGAATAAAAAAATTGACGTGGGATTTCAACTGAAAATAAACTTAGTTCTTGACTATTGGACTTTAGTGGGTAATGTCAGAGATGGACAAGTTATAAACTGGAGGAAACGGATTGTTAACTAAATAAAGCAGTCAAGAGCAAAGAGTAGATATATAATTGTTTAGCTAGTTACAGAATGACTAAGTCAGTTCAGAACTATGTCAGGAAGAAAGGAAAAAATTTATAGAATGTTAAATGCTCAGCTGTTAAGTTCTAAATCTGGCTGTCCAAATCATATTATTTTGTAATACCATGTTTTTAACCTATTAGTGACCATTTTTTCACTCTTTAAAAATTTTTTATAATAGTTAAGAACATTGGGATTTATTCAATTTTATTCTTTTGACATTTTGAAGGTATAAACTGTGATAGTGTTCACCTGGGTTTACAAGGACACCAAACGGGCTACTTTCCCCAGAGTTAGCAATTCCCACTCAGTAGTATTAACCTGTAATAAAAAACTAAAAAAAAAAAACAAAAAAAAAACCAAACTGGAGCACAGAGAAGAAGTTGGGTTAGGTTAGCCAAAGTCACACTTTTGGTGATGTCATTCAAGATTAATTTTTAAGAACAGTAGTCTTTCTAATATTTTGCAGAGTTTTTATTGAATCATTTCAGTGGTGTCCTACTTTTTATGACCCCATTTGGAGTTTTCTTGGCAAAGATACTGGAGCAGTTTGTCATTTCCTTGAAAATTTCCAGCTTATTTTATAGATTAAAAACTGAGGCAAACAGGGCGAATAAGTGTCTGAAAATTCATTGTTCCCTAAATAGAGCTAGTTGGTAATTTATTAATTAATTTGTTTAAAAATTCTTTGTGTAGTAGATGATTTTGTAGCTTGAATAAGAACTCATGTTTTCATAGTAAAGTAATAGCATGGCATAATATTGACTGAAACTTCCTCCTGTGCAACTAGTTCTTTTTTTTTTTTTTTTAATTTTTTATTTAATAATTACTTTATATTGACACTCGTTTCTGTTCCGATTTTTTTTTCCCCCTCCCTCCCTCCACCCCCTCCCCTAGATGGCAAGCAGTCCTTTATATGTTGGATATGCTGTGCAACTAGTTCTACATACTTGCTAATTAAAATTTTCTTCCTTATAGATAGAAAATAGAAGACTTTAATTTCAAAAGACAGATAAATAGTTGACAATAGAATAGATAGGATCCTTTCTGCTCATATGTCTCCACATTGATCTTTGGCTATGACATATTCCACGGAAGCTAATGCCCACTGATCAGTGACTGTCAGTCAGTAATTTTGTATTCTCATATGGAAAATAAAGATTCTTTTAGTTCCAATATTCAAAGACAAAAAGTTTATTGAGTGAAAGAGCAACAGAAACACAAGCTAGGTTTAAACAAACTCATCCAGATGGTGTAATCACCCTTGTCTAATCCTGCCATTGAATGCTTTTGAGTTGAAAAGAAAAAATAATAACTCACTAATCTGTGGCTTGTTAATAGCACAACTATTCATCCTAAGGAGTCATACTAATATATATTTGGAGTTTTGGAGAAGGTTCACAACAGTATTCTTCATCTCATGAAATTACATTTTGGTGTTTGGGATAATTTTCCAAACAGATGTGTGTTATCTGAATTTTTTTTGTATATTAGATGTTCCTTTCCCAAACATGAGATTAAAAAATAATCTCTTAGAGTTTATTAGGGGAAGCAAAGTGTTGTGATGAATAGGGTACTGGACCAGAAGACCTGAATTCAAATCTGGACTCTAATGCTTAACTAGCTGTATAACGCTGGGCAAGCCACTTAATCTTTATTTGTTCTGTTTCCTTATGTATAAAATGGGGATGATAATAGCACTTACTTCCCAGGATTGTAAGGATTTGATAAGATTATATTTGAAAGTCTATTACATAAGATATTTAAAATGTTTAACTCTAGTTTAATAGCTGTTTAATGCTAAATTTGAATTATGCAATCAGAAAGTATTGATGAGATCCTGAATAGTGGGTATGTTGGACTGAAAGTGAAGAATTAATCCCTGGGGCAGGCAGGGAGAAGGTTCTGATAGAGATTAGTTAGCTCCATGATTCAGCCTCTAAGGAGGTCCTCCAATAAGAAATTGAAGTTATAGCAAACTCCTGAGGCTATCCTCTGTGGGGTGTTGGGCAGCCTTATCTTGCTGTGTCCTATCAGAAATCCCAGTCATGTCCCTGAGGTTAAATTTTCCCTATAAAACTTACTTTGGCTGTGACATACTCACTGCCCTCCTTTGGGTCAGTCTGTCACTGCACTCTGGCTTGTTGTGTCTTTCTCCTTACCCCTCCCCTTGCCATATGGTCTCTCTTAATCCCACCATGCCATGTGGTGTCTCTTTCCTGACCCCACTTCTCCTCCTAACTCTTTTGGGGTACTAATTCCCTTTCAGGATGCCTGTCCCAACCTCATGGGTGTTTACTTTCTCCTGGTAAATGGTACATTTAACATATGCTCCCCAAACTCTATTTCATATTTACCATTCCTGGTGTCTGTTGAATCATTTCATTTTCCCTGTAATCCATTCCCCTAACTAAATCTACCTTTTGCCAAAGAGAATGGCTGTTGTGAATTCTTCACATGATCGAATCCCAGTTTTTGGTGCCTGCCATCACCTGGTGTCTATATCAGCCATATCAGTATCATCTAATGTTAGTCATCTGAGTCAGTTTGGTGGGTAACAGTTTGAAACACTTTATCTAAAATAAAGGGTTTGAAATAAATGACCTCTAAGAGCTAGCTATAGAATTGTGACCCTGTGATGTTAAGATGAATAGTGAAGTTCATGGATAAGCAGACTCTAATTTTTTTTTTAATGGACAATTTTAATTTTAAAAAATCAAATTATGTTGCACAAAGAAAATCAACACAGGTAGAATTTTTAGGGAATCATATGTGTGGTAGTAGAAGGGCAATCTTTGTAGTAAGTTCTAATAAAGGTCTTTTATCATAGATAGTGAAAGAATTGATACAAATATAAAACAAGATCCATTCTCCCAAATATAAATTATCAGACAATATAAACAAGTGATTCTCAAAAGAGATTAGAAACAATAATAACAAAGGAAACTAGCAATTGTTGGAGAGGCTATGAGAGGACATACACATAGCACTATGAAGTGTTGAGTATGGTCAAATAAATTCTGGAAATAAATTCAGAATTATAACAAAAGTTACCAAACTTTGCATATTCTTGGACTCAGTAATGTCTTTATTAATCCTATACACCATAAAAAACAAAGAAAAAAAAGAAAAAAACATGTTATATTATCTCAATGCTTTTTTGCTGGCCCCCAAATAAAAATGACATAGGTTCCCATCAATTGGCAAATCTCTGAACAAATTATAGTACATGCATGTAAAGAAGTATTATTATATTTTAGAAAATAATAAAAGAAATAAATTCCGAAAAACCTGAGAAGACTTAATTGTTCGAATTCTTTTGTACTGCAATAAGCAAATTTACACAAAGACTACAACATTGTAAAGGAAAACAACTTTGAAAGACTTATGAACAGTAAGTAATGCAAATGACCAATTACTGTCTATTATAAATAAATCCAACTCTTGTGGACATATAATGAATTACTCTTCCTCCTTTGTAGAGAGATAAGAGACTGTAAGTACAAAGTGAGATATATATATTCTGACACAAAGTGTAGAAGTATGTCTTTGGCCAAACTTAATTTTTACAGTGGATATTTTTATATGTGAAAGATACAAGAGAGCTGAAGGAAATATGGATATTGTTTCAATGATATTTAAAAAAAAAGATTTTTAGCTTTTTATTTTCAAAATATATGCATACATAGTTGTCAGCATTCACCCTTGCAAGTTGTGTTCCAAATTTTTTCTTCCTTCCCCTCAGTCCTTCCCTATGACAGCAAGTAATCCAATATATGTTAAACATGTGTGATTCTTCTATACATATTTCCACATTTATCATGCTGCTCAAGAAAAATCTGATCAAAAAGAAAAAAAAAAAAAAAAAAGAGAGAAAAAGAGAGAGAGAGAGAGAGAGAGAGAAAACAAAAAGCAAGCAAACAACAACAAGAAGAAAGGTGAAAATATTATTTTGTGATCCACATATAGTCCCCACAAGTCTTCTTTCTGCATACAGATGGCTCTCAAGTCTGTTGGAACTCGTCTGAATCATTTCATTGTTGAAAAGAGCCACATCCATCAGAATTGATCTTTGTATAATCTTGGTTCTACTTACTTCACTTAGCATCAGTTCATGTCAGTCTCTCCAGACCTCTCTGAAATCCTCCTGCTGATCCTCTCTTACAGAACAATAGTATTACATTCATATACTGTAAATTATTCAGACACTCTCCAGCTGATGGACATCCACTCATCCAGTTTCTTGCCACTACAAAAAGGATTGCCATAAACATTTTTGTACATTTCCCTTTTTTATGATCTCTGTGGGGTACAGGCCCAATTAAAAAATGGCTGGATCAAAGGGTATGCACAGTCCAATAGCCCTTTAGGCATAGTTCCAAATTGTTCTCCAGAGTGGCTGAATCAATTCACAGCTCCACCAACCATATGTTAGTGTCACAGCTTTCTTTTCTTTTCCTTTTTTTTTTTTTTTGATTAAAGTTATTTATTTTCAAAACATATGCATAGATAATTTTCAACATTCACCTTTGCAAAATCTTGTGTTCGAAAATTTTTTTCCTTCCCTTTTCCTCACTTCTTCCCTTAGACAGCAAGTAATCCAATATGTTAAACATGTGCAATTCTTCTATACATATTTCCACAATTATCATGGTGCACAAGAAAAATCAGGTCAAAAAGGAAAAAATGAGAAAAAATAAAAAGCAAGCAAACAACAATAGAAAAGGTGAAAATACTATAATGCAAGTTACACTCAGTTCCTACACTCCTGTCTTTGGGTACAGTTGGCTCTCTTCATCACAAGACCATTGGAACTGGTCTTTTAAATCTCCTTACTATTGAAAAGAGCCACGTCCACCAGAACTGATCATAATGTATCTTCTTGTTGCTGCATTGTTCTCCTGGTTCTGCTCATTTTATTCAACTTAAGTTCATGTAAGTCTCTCCAAGCCTCTCTGAAATCATCTTGCTGATCATTTCTTATAGAACAATAATACCCAATGGTTTTGTAATGTAGTTTTACATTACACCTTTATTTGCCTTTTTTTTTCATTAATTCCCTTGAAATTCTTGATCTTTTGTTCTTCCAGATGGATGAAGTTTATTATTTTTTCTAGCTCTGTAACTTAATTTCTTGATAGTTTGATTGGTATATCACTGAATAAATAGATTAATTTAGGTAGAATTATAATTTTTATTATATAAGCTTGGCCTACCCATGAGCTATTGATATTCTTCCAATTGTTTAGATTGCTTATTTGTATGCAAAGTGCTTTACAATTGTATTCATATAGTTTCTGACTATGTCTTGGCAGGTGGACTCCTGAATATTTTATATTATCTACAGTTATTTTAAATGGAATTTCTCTCTTGCTGCTGGGCTTTGTTGGTAATATATAGAAATGCTGATGATTTATGTGGATTTATTTTGTATCCTGCAACTTTGCTAAAGTTGTTAACTATTTCTAGTAGTTTTTTAGTTGATTCCTTAGGGTTCCCACTCATCTGCCTGATTGAGACAGACATCTGCAAAGAGTGATAATTTTGTTTCCTCATTACTGCTTCTAATTTCTTAAATTTTTTTTCTTTTCTTATTGCCAAAGCTAATATTTATAATACAATATTGAATAATAATGGTGATAGTGGGCAACCTTATTTCACTTCTGATCTTATTGGGAATGATTCTAGTTTATCCCCATTATGTAACATGCTTGCTAATTATTTTAAATAGATGCTACTGATCATTTTAAGGAAAACTCCATTTATTCCTATACTCTCTACTATTTTTTTTTAAATAAGAATGAGTGTTGAATTTAGTCAGATGGTTTTTCTGCATGTGTTGAGATAACAATAAGATTTCAGTTAATTTGATTATTGATAAAATCAATTATGCTAACAGTTTTTCTAATATTGAACTAGTCCTAAATTCCTGGTATAAATCCTACTTGGTGTATTATCCTGATGTGGACTTGGTGTAATGAGAAAAAGAAAGTCATTGAATTGGTCTTGCAATTTAAAAAGCTAAAAAACAACAAATTTAAAAACCTCAATAAAATACTAACTTTGAAATTCTGAAAATAAAAGGGGAGATGAATAAAACTGAAAGAAAACTGAGTTGGTTTTATTTAAAAAAAAAACAAAATAGATAAATATTTAGTTAAGTTGATTAGAAAAAGGAAAGAAGAATATCAAAGTGCTAGTATGAAAAATGAAAAGAGAGAACTTCCCACCAATGAAGAGGCAATTAGAACAATAAATAGAACAACTGTATGCTAATAACTCTGATAATCTAAGTGAAATGGAAATATTGACTTTCTTTTTCTCTATTTTATTGCAAATAAGCATCTAGAGATAAAACATTTCTCCCAAGAACTGCTTTAATTGTATCCCCTAAATTTTGGTATGTTATTGAAAGCATGAGCAGGTTAAAAACAATTAGAATGGGGTGGAGCAAGATGACAGAACGTAGACAGGACTTTGCTTGAGCTCTTCCTGGCTTCCCTCAGATCAACACCAGATCAAGCCTCTGGATGAGTTTTGGAATGACAGTACCCACAGATATTTGGAGTGTAATAAATTTCTAGTGGAAGATATTTTAGAAGAATTTTAAGAAAGGTCTGTCTCAATCAGGCAGTGGGGAGATGTGGCCTAGCGTAGGTACAGTACAGGGACCTAGGATGGAGAGGCTCCCACACACCAGGGCAATCTACTGCGAGGCTCTTAGCCAAGCATTGACTACTATATCCTGGTTCAGAAGCCCATGGATCATCACACTAGCTGTGAGACCTTCAATGCAACTATAAAAAGACAAATAGTGAGCCCTTGAATCATAGTATAACTTGGCTCCAAGGCAGCAAGATGGCACAGTGGATAGAGTGCTGAGCCTGGAATCAGGGAGATCCAAGTACAAATCTGACCTTAGACATTTACTAGACTGGCAAGTCACTTAATCCTGTCTGCCTCAGTTTCCTCATCTGTTAAATGAGCTGGAGAAGGAAATGGCAAACCACTTCAGTATCGTTGCCAAGATAATCCCAAATGGGATCACAGAGTCAAACTCAATTGAAAAATGACTACACAACAACAAAGTGCTTTGAAGAAAGCCCTTAGAAGAAAATCTGAAGTGATTATGGTACATGTTATTCCTCATCCAGATTTTTCTTTAAATTTCTATTGTTCTCTTAGTATTGCTACTTAGAGTCTCAAAGCAAATCAGACATCAAGGGGTTTATTAAATTGAAGACACTTAGGAAATACTCATCATTATTCAAGTTATCAAGCCCACAAAATTATTTTTTCATCTAAGTGTTCCCCTAGTAACTGAGACCTTGTCTCTAAAGACTTCTTTCTGATCCTTCTAGAGAATTATTTGATTGTGAGTCGGAATAGAAATGTTTCAAACTGAGATATTCTTATGTCATTAGTAGAAAATCCAAAAGAATGGGCTAGGTATTTACCCTTGGTGCTAATAACATTTGGCCCTGGGCAGGTCTGACTGTTCTGTTGTGATAATTTGTATCCCACTGGTACCCTCAGCTGCTCAGATATAAACTTCAAAGAGAGCAAAGCTTGAGGCCAAAAGAGGCAAAAGTAGAAGAAAAAATTAGATCTCTTTCCAGAAGGTACTGCAGCCTCAGGCTCCACCTTAGAAGAAAAAGAGAGAGTGGGGGAGGAAAGAGGGGAAACTGGAGACAAAGAAAGAGTCTTCTTTCTTTCATAGTATAATTCTTTGCCTAGTTTCTAGTCTAGCTTCCTCAAAAACTAAGTGCATATATTCTTGGGCAAAATACTTCCTAGATCTCACCTTTGAAATAGTTGATTTTAAGACTTTTTAAGAAATCTTTAAGATCCTATGATTTTATGAAATAAATACTCAGTTGAACATCATATTCCTCTTCATAACACAGCCTTAATGATTGAATAAGAGTTCAAAATGGCCAGGAAAGGTAAGCAGTCTTGCCTAAGTTATGTTAATACTTTAAATGACAAAAAGAGAATTACATAATCCTTGAAATTTGGGAGAGAAGTATAGGATGTTCAGATAAGACTAGGTACCACTTCTCTAAGGGTCTTTGTTATTGTTGAGTTGTTCAGTCATGTCTAATTCTTCTTAACTCCCCAGCCCTTTCTATTTTTCACTATCTGCTTAAGTTTGCCCAAGCTCATGTTCATTGCTTCCATGGCACTATCCATTTTATCCTCTGCTGTATCTTTTTTTTTTTGCCTTCAATCTTTTCCAACATCAGGGTCTTTTCCAGTGAGTTCTGTCTCCCCAATTATGTGACCAAAGTATTTAAACTTCAGTTTCAGTATTTGACCTTTCACTGAATCGATTTAATTAATTTCTTTAAGTAGTGAGTATTTGATCTACTGTTTGTCAAAAGTCTTCTCCATCACCACAATTCAGTGACATTGACTCTGCAGCACTAACTTTTCCTTATGGTCCAAATTAAAATCATATATTGCTACTGAAAAAAAAAAAACCAACATAGCTCCAATTATACAGACTTTTGATGACTTCATCTTTGCATTCTTTAATTTCCCCAAATGTAAAATGAGACTAGATAAGTGACTTAAGACCACTACTAAATCTATGAATCCGAAATCATTTTGTTTGGCCAAAACCTCAGAATAGCTCAGCAGCACAGCCCCAACATACCTGTCTTTCTCAGAGATATAGACATATGTAACCTAAGGGAACATCAGATATACAAGGAAGTAACAATTGCAATAATAAGAGTAGTCATAATTTCTTTTTATATATTTATATTAGGGTTGTTGAAGAAAAAAATTTTCAATGCTAATCCTGTCCTCTATATTTTTAAGCTCAAGTCTTTACAGAAACAATTTTATTCAACACTAATTTAATAACCAAGATGCCCAAATTGGCAAAGTCTCCATGCCTTCTGACATAATTTTCTGTCCCCAAGACAATTTTAATTTCATTTATAGGAATCTTGAACAAAGAAATTTCATTTGTTGCCCACTCATTTTTTGTGCCAAGTCTTATTCTCTGACTCTATTTGAGGTTTTCTTGGTAAAGATACTGGAGGGGTTTGCTGTTTCCTTTTCTATTTTACAGATGAGGAAACTAAAGCAAACAGAGTTATGTGACATGCCCAAGTTTACCTAGCTAGTAAGTGTCTAAGATTTGAACTCAGGAAAATGGGTCTTTCTAACTCCAGTCCTGGCACTGTATCTACTGCACCAGCTAACTATCCATGGTAGCTTAAAATACAGTCCAAATTAAAATTACAAAAAGTTGAGCCACTCAAGACCCCCCAATTTATTCTGTACTATTCCCCTTAATTTGTATTAGAATTTAAATTGAACAAAAGGTAGAGAGTATGCCTCTCTTTCAATATTAATGATCAGAACTTTAGGAGGAAAAAAGGCCTTGATCTTATCTAGAGTTTAATCAGTCCCTTAATCTGTTTCCCCAAGAAAAGCTATAATTTTTTGTTTTACTCCCTTGTGTAAATGAAAAGTCTGAAAAGACTGGGGAAAAAAATCTAATTTCCTAATATTTCTAGGATCTAAAAAGGAAATTTTAAAATGTTTCCACAGGACTTATGTCTATATGTGTGTGTGTGTGTGTGTGTGTGTGTGTGTATAACACACACACACACACACACACATATAAAATCTCATTTAAAAGCCACCCCAAAACATCATTCCCTTGTAATAATACAGCTACATCTAAAGATTTCTCATTTGACTCTTCCTCAAATAGATGAGCATTGATTGGCTCTGGCATTAGAGGACCTAGGTCAAATACTACCTCTGACCTCTTAGCATCTCCCTAGACCTATAATAATCTTTCAAGACAGAAATGGTATGACTTTGTCTGTAGAACTGGAAAAGAGGCCTGTTTCCCCCAGTTTCATGCTACTGGCCACAAGCAACTTTTATGTGAGAGACTATTCGAGTCCTCAAGACTGTTGACACATCTATCTTTCCATTCTACAATTAAGCTGATCTGGCCCGCTTGTAATAGAAATAAATAGGAGGCATAAAGAAATGAAATTTTTTAAAAAAATTCTAGAACTTTGCAAAGAAAAGAACATTGAGACTAGGAAGTCAGGAAGCCTAGTTTTCAATCTTGGCTCTTTTGCTGTCAGTCAGATAATAAATATTTATTAAATACCTGTTATATGACAGGTTCTGAGCTAATTGTTGAGGATAACAAATATGAAAAAGACAGTGCCCAGCTGTAAGGAGCTTACGATCTTATGAGGGAAGGGTACACACAAAAGATGATATTGCTAAGTATTATGAACTGAGACAAATCCCTTAAAAGACTTTGGGACTTAATTTTCCTCCTCTGGAAAACAATGCAATTGAATTAAATGATCTCTAAGGTCTCATGAAAGTTTGCTCTGACATGCTATCATACGAGTAGATGTTGTCCTTCAGAATGTGATATGTACTACCTTTGTTATTACCTTCCAATTCCTTCTATTTTGAGCCACACCAGAAAATCATTCCCATTAGTTTCCATTCACACTTTGTTTTTGGTTACAGTAGAGTTGTTCCTCAATTTTGTCCATACATTCAGTACAGAAGGTTTGGTTCAAGATGTCAAGATAATGTAACCTAGGCATACCCAGGAAAGTGGGAAAGACCTCAGAAGCTCTGTCAAGAAGGGTGCTGTGGGAACCAAGATCTTAGACTTTGATTAGTACTCCATTATCAATTTAATTAGATATCAGTTATCTTTTAAAAGAGATAGTTATTAAAAAGATATTGTGAAAACAAATGTACAAAAACTTCCTCCCCAAACCAATGGCACATTCTCCCCTTTGTCCTTGAGTAATAAGAGGCTCAGACTTAAACAGATTGCTTCAAGCTATTTGATTAACCAAATTCATCTCCAAAACCATATACATACTAGAACAGTAGCTCCTTTTTTGTAGGACATAGTCTCAGTGAGCTAATTTACTACTAGACTGGGTCAAGCCAATCATTTCTCAGGTTTGTGCTGGTATCTCAGGGTCAGTGACTGGTATTTAAAAGCAGCATGTGATTAGCAGTCCAAAGAGAAATCATGAAAACTTAATTCTATATGTATTCTAAGCTCTTGGGGGGAAAAATCTGAGTGTATGATAAAAGCCAAATTAATAATTGTTGCTTAGTTTTAAAGGTTGGTACAAGTGTGAGGTGCTAATAAAGCTCTTTTTAAATTCTTTTCATTTTTTGAATTCCTTTCTAAAAATATAAAATTTGGAGTTTTTTGATCGATTTGACTTCTTTCTACTATTTCAAATTTAAAATATATAAAATCTTTATATCCTATATAAGTATACCAGCCAGGTATATGGGCAGCTAGGTAGTTTGGAACCAGTTAGACTCATCTTCCTACAGTCACCTGTGTGCACAGAGAGGAGGAAGTGTGTTTCATTACCTGTGTTCTCAAACTTTTTGTGATGTAATTATTAAGAAAGTTTGCTATGCAGTGTCTCTACTGGACCTGTATCTCAAAGAGATCATAGAAAAGGAAAAAGGATCCACATGTGCAAAAATGTAGCAGCCCTTTTTGTAGTGGCAAGAAACTGGAAACTGAGTGGATGCCCATTAGTTGGAGAATGGCTGAATAAATTGTGGTATATTAATGTAATGGAATATTATTGTTCTGTAAGAAACAATCAGCAGGATGACTTCAGAAAGGACTGGAGAGACTTACATGAACTTATGCTAAATGATGTGAGTAGAACCAGGAGAAAACACTACACAACCACAAAAACATAGTGTGCTGATCAACTCTCAGACTTAGTTCTTAGCAATACAGTGGTCCAAGACAATTCCAATAGACTGGTAATGGAAACATAAAGACTGAGTACAGATCAAAATAGAGTATTTTCACTTTTTAGTTGTTTTTTATTTCTTGAGATTTTTTTCCCCTTTTGTTCTGAATTTTCTTTAACAATATGATTAATATGGAAATTAGTTTAAAATAATTGAACATACATAACCTGTATCAGATTGCTTAAGATCTTGGAGAGGGGGAGGGAAAAGGAGGAAGAAAAATTTGGAACTCAAAATCATAAAAATAAATGCTGAAAACTATCTTTACATATAATTGGGAAAAAAAAATAAAATGCTATTAAGTAGCATGGGGAAAAGATACTTTTCTAATGGTCTGAGATACTCTGGTACTTCTTATAGTTGTTTGGACTCAAGTTCTTGAAGGCTTATGGGGCCCATATTCTGTAAAGTACTACTAAGTTCCTTCTAAAATAACTTCTATAAGAGATGTTACTTCCTGACTCAAAATATCTCTAATGTTTTCCCCTTGCTCCTAGGTTAAGATATACATTTGCTGTTGTTCAATCATTTCCAACTTTTTATGACCTTATTTGTGGTTTTCTTGGTGAAGATACTGGAGTGATTTGCCATTTTCTTCTCCAGATCATTTTACAATTAAGGAAACTGAGGGAAACAGGGTTAAGAGATTTCCTTAGGTTCACATAGCTAGTAAGTATCAGAGGGCAGATTTGAACTCAGGAAGATGTTTTTTCCACTCCAAATCCAGTAACCTATCCAATATATCACCTAATTGCTCTTAACATAGACATTAAGCTTGGCATTTAAAACTCTCATGATTTGGCTTTACTTGATCTTGCTATTCTTATTTCATATCATTTCCTTTTACCACAGCCATTCTAGATATCACACTATTCTCTAAGTTCAATATTCCTTCTACCTTTGTATATTTGCTCAAGTTCTATCTCTTAGGAAGAGAACCTTTTTTTTTTTTAAACCACATATTTGCATGAGTAAGCATTTTCACTTTATTCTTCTTTTAAATCAAAACACAGAAATAAACTCAGGGAAGCACCAGATTGAAGACCATCTTTGTTTGACCTTGAGACAAGTATTGTAAATCTTTGTTCAAATAAAGCAATGCAACATTGCAATGAAATTGATTACATTATGTAAAACCTCTTACAAGTTGTAACTTATTTCATTGAAATATTATTATTTGATAAAATTTGTAAAATAAAGAAATTTAATATGAACTTTGACATCTGATGGTAAGCATATAAGATCTTGCTGGATTGCTTCATTTAATTCTTATAGAATGTCCCACATAAAATATTTATTATTTTTAAATTTTATATTTACACTTTTCATAATTTTAGATAGTATAAAATTTTATATTCTTTAATTTTTATTATATGAAATGTATATTTTATATTGGGCTTTTGAGAGGAAGGTTTTTTTTTTTTAAGTTTTGTAAAAAACATTTAGATAATAAACTAAAAGTTTATGATGAGTAGAATAATTACCCTGTGGTTTATAGTCTCTACAATTGTTCACAACAGTTTTTTTTAAGTGTTGTTATACTTGGAATAAAGTTGGAATAAAAAGTGTTAGGGACCATTGTTCTAATGCTATCAGCTTGAGTACTCATTCCAGTATATTATTTTCAATATCAGTTGTTAGTTAATATTTCTTCCATATCATCAATACCATTGGGTAGTATTCCATTATCAGTTTAATTGGATAATATCAATTATCTTTTAAAAGAGATAGTTACTGAAAAGACATTGTGAAAACAAAAGTACAAAAACTTCCCCCAAACCAATGACACATTCTCCCATCTGTCCCTGAGGGATAGGGGACTCAAAATTAAACAGATTTCTTCAAGGTATTTGCCTCATCAAGTTCATCTGCCAAACCATATACATACTGGAGCAATAGCTCCTTTTCTGCAGGACATAGTGTCTCAATGGGCTGATCTGCTACTAGGTTGAGTCAAGCCAATCATTTCTCAGGACTGTGTTGGTATCCCAGGGTCAGGGACTAGTAAGCACTCTATTCATGTCCCTCAGTAAAGAGCATAAGATGCTAGTGCTGTCTCTCTTTCCTCCCTTGGAGGCTTATAGTCTACATTAAGATAAATAAGTACTAAGGAATGGTTTTTTTACAGAACTTAAAGACACCTGGGGAAGCCAAGAGGTATTGGTGAAAAAGAAAAATGTATCAGACATGAAAGACAATTTTAATTCCAGAACAAAAAAATCAGCATCGGTAATTCACAGAATACATAGAAAGGAATAAAATTTAAGAAATCTGGAAAAGTGGGAAATGCCAAGTTATAGAGGACTTTAAAATCCAAACACAAGATTTTCTAATTGATTCTGGAAATAATATAAAGTCACTGGAATTTCTCAAAAAGGGAGGTTAAGATATGGTCAGACCTGAATTTCAGGAAAATCAATTTGATACTTGATTGGAGAGAGGATTGATTGAGTAGGAAGGGACTTGAGACTCAAGGGAGACCTACCAGCAGACTATTGCAAGAGTCCAGATGCACCAGAGAGGTTTTAATATTAGAAGGGAGAATGGAGCTATTACTAAGGTATAAATGAAAGGACTTGGTGCCTTTTGAATATAGGGTAGGTAAGAGAAAGTGGGGAATGGAGAATAATACTAGGTTGGGAGTCTAGGAATAGGAAACTTATGGTACTTTTGTAGTAGTAGGAAAATCTTCTGCAGGAAAAGAGAAGAGTGTGACAAAGAATTGGTTCATTTCTTTCTTTTTTTTTCCTTTTTGGTTCATCTTAATCTTTGACTACTTTGATGTTAATTTGTGCAGCTATGTTGAAGTAACTTCTATGTAGAACAAAGAAACAAGCTTCATTTATTTTTAAATTTCCAACTTTATTAGTCAACCTTTTCTTCAGAAAATAATTCAAAGTATACAACTTGCAAGGTTGAATTGATGATACCAGTAGTTCTGTAATGATGATGTGCTTGGCAAAATTGGATGTTTATCATTTCATTTTCCTGTCTATGATGATTAGGAGAATATGTTTTTATATCTTGTATAAAACTTGTAATAAAGCATATTGAGAGGGCAGAAAAAAATGCCAGTAATGAAAAACTAAATCTTTCCATTGTTCCTCTAGCAAGTTTTATAACACAAACATTTTTATTCTTTCTATAGTTACTTAAGGTAGGGGAAAATAGTGTTATGTTCTCAAAAAGAATGCCATTTAATTAAATATTAATGAAGTTAAAATGTATCTATATTCTTTTCACTAGAAGTGTGTGTTTCTTGAAAACAATTACAGTTTCTCTATCAATGGATCATATTTAGAAATACATAAAGCATAAACCCCCTATATTGTCTCCAGATCTGCTCACTCTGAATATTTATATTGATTTATTAGCCTAAAAAGTGAATTTATACTATTTTTTCTTATGTACATATGCTTATAGAATACCATGAGCTTTCTCTTCCTTTAAAGAAGGAATCCTCTTCGTAGAATTAATTCTTTTCTAGCTATAACCCTTGGGAACACCTATATACATCTGAGGCTCTTCCTTTTTCTCAGTTCTGTCTTACATTCTAGTTTAGGAAAATCATCAAAAGTTTCTCTTGGAAAAGCTTAGTTAATGTTTCATTGCCCAGATGGAGGGAATAATGCACATTTGACTGGAGAATGCTCATTTCCTATAGACTCTAAGGAGAAGAAAAAGGACCTTGACCAAACTTTAACATTAAAATCACCTGTTAGTGTTTAAGTTAAGTGGCTATTTAATATTGTAATAGTCATGTGTTTTGACTTATTTCTCTCTCTTGTTTATTTATTCATTGATTTTACTTTATTGGGTGTTTTAGGAGCTCCCCAGAGTTCTTCTTGTTCATCTGCTGGATAAGCATGACGGAGCATGGACCATACTTCCTTTATTACCTCAGTATGTATGAAAATTTTTTTCTGAATTACTGATAACCCTACCAGAATTTGCTTCTGTTACTTAGTTTTTCTTGTCAGAAAGTTGCTGGGTGTTTTTCCAACTTTCAGAATTGGTGACTTAGGGAAGTGAGGGTGAAGTGGGTTGGGTCCCTTTAAGAAATTATATTTTCTATTGCTCTGTGATTTTTTTCAGATTCCCAGCCCCTCTTGGTTGAGGCATATTCTCCCCAGACAAATTGTCTTTCCAGGATGCCAGAACCTTTGATTCAATTACAAATCCTGGTCAAAAGGCATCCCATTGAATTCCAATAGGAGATATGGGCTCTCCCAGCCCCCACTGGGTCTGAGCCAACTTGGACTGTCCCAGCCCCCACTAGTTCTGATCTGCTCGAACTGTCCCAGCCTCCACTAGGACATTCAATTTAAAAGAGCCAAACTAAAACCCTTTCTTTGCAGAGGTTCCAAATATGCCATGCTATGCTAGGCTAGGCTATGCCATGCTATGCCAAGGAGTCTCTGTCCACTGGAATACTCTTTCCAGTGCCATCCTCTCTTTTATCCTTACCTTTTTCCTAACCAGACTTTTTGCTTCTGTCAGTATTTCTAACCTTACTTCCAATCCCCATAATAAAACTCTTTTCTCAATCTATGTTTTCGGGTCTGTAAATTCCTTTACAGAGCATCTCCACGCCACCAGAAGGGAGTCCCCAAAACTCCCTACCCTTGCACGGAATGCCAAGGGGTTGCAGGGAAGCCAAACATCTCCATTTGGTTCCTTGAACCCTGAACCTGCCACTAGAACATATCATTTAACTCCCTGACTACCAGGAACCCTAATCTCATTTTGGTTCCTTAAATCTAGACCTTATCATATTTTGGTTCCCTCACTGGGAACCCAAAAAAACTAGACATCATTTGGCCACCAAACAGAAACCCAAAACTCTGGACACTCAGAACCACTTTGGGTTTTAAGCTGTTGGAGCAGCATTCTCCTCGGGGAGATTATCTGCATTTTCCTCCTTTTGTCTCACTATCTCTAAAGGTAGTGGGCATCCAGACTGGATCTGGGCTATGGGCAGTATTCTCCCGGGGAGAAGAGTATCTGTATTTTCTGGCAAAAGGTTGTCACATTCTATTTCTAGAGATAGCGGGACCAGGAAATTTTCCAGAACTCTGGACAAGATAAAAGACTTTTTTCCCCCCCCCTATTCTGCAGTGGATACCCAGGCCACCAGGGTCAGGCTTAGGTGATTGTTAGAGCTTTACGCTGGTGCACAATTCTTTCTTAGGGGATGTCCTATGCGAATTGCTGTGGACTTACAAAAGGCCTCCTTTTGCCTCACTCTCTGTCCCCTAAAGACATCTAGACACACAAGAGATGCTGCAAGAATTTGGGAAAACTACCTGTCCACAATCTAGAAATACCGCTGCCTCTAAAATCTTTCCTTGAGCAGAGATACTTGGCTTGAGGAAACTCTCCCTGTCCAGCCCCTCCAGAGACAAAGGCCCTTCCTTTGCATCTCAAGGCACTTCTAAATTCTTTTTTCTCTCACCAGAAAGCCCTGCCCTCAGGCAGGAGACACTAGAGGAAGTATCTCTTTAACACTCCCCCCCAGACCAAGGAGACACATGGCCGTTCTGGGGACCCCTCTCAGGGGTCTTTGATCTGTTCTGGGAGATAAATGGAGAAACTTAAGAAAAGCTATACTTGAGTCCTTCTCCCACTCCACTGTTACATACACTGGGGTCTCTAATGATCAGCCAGGAGGAGAAAGGTCACTGAACTGGGGTGAGCTTGGAGAGGGCGGGAGGAGTGTCTCCTTCAGGTCTTGCTATCCCAGCAAGATTTGGGGGTTTGATCAGCTCCCCCTCCCTCAAGTTCTAGTGTGGAATCAACAGAGGAGCCCTCGCTAGAGGTAAGAACATTGCATTTCTTTCTCCCCCACTCTTGCCCAGCACCTCTGGCCTTTCCTCCCCCTCCCCCATGGAGTGGGGATCGCAGAGGACCTCAAGGTCTGTTTCAGACCTCTCCCATATGGCTTGATAACCTGCCGTTTAAATGCTCCTATCCTGTCCCCTTATTGAGGTACTATTCAGTGGGGAGATTGGGACTCAATCTTATCTTCTCAAATCTCCGGAAAAGTTTCCTACCAACTTTTAAACTAATGGACTAACCTGGACAAGCGGGCCACGCCCCTCCCAGAACCTTTGTCTGGCTCTTAAAGGAGCCGCAGCTTCCAGCCCTCTCAGGAAGCAAGCTCGTCCCATACATTTTAAAATAGGACTTGGTTTCCCTGATTTCTATCTATCCTGCCTTAGAATAGTGCCTCCTGTCAACAGCCTTTTACAAAGACAAGGGATTCCAAACTGCTCTCTGGTTTGTTTTTTTTTTTTTTTTCCTCCCCTAGTGTCAGGGCACTTGCTTAAAGTGCCACTTCCTCAGTTCCTTGTGGAAAGATGAATAGCCTAGCTGTGGAAAGCAGGTTATGTCCTTTCTCTCTCTCTTTCTCCTACCCAACTTGACAGGTGGGAACTTCTCACTCCTAATTTTCTCAATCCCCAGAAATTTTGCTCTTTGCATATTCTCTCCTATTTTCCGGGATTGGCATTCTATGCCCCTGCCAGCAATTAAAGGCTTTTTTCTAAGTTCCAACCCTGGCCAGGTTGAAGCTTCAGGAAAGACCTTTGGTATGATAAGATGGGGAATAAAATTCCAAAGCAAATTTAATTAAATTTTTAAAAGAGTGAAGATAGCTTCTTTCTTTCTTTTCTATACTCATTCTCTCACTGCAGCAGGAAATGAGGAGTTAGAGGGAGAGACTGAAACTATTTGAAAACTCCTTAACGACTTTCAATTTGGTAAACACCTTTAAAGGAAAAGAGGTCTTTCCTGTTGCCTTTTCACTAGCTTGCAGAATTCACTTGCGGGGATTCCTGTGGTGTCTCTCTCTAGACTTGTTCTCTGTTCTATAGCTGGTCCCTGATTGCTCTGTTGTGCCACAGTTCTCTTTTACTGCCTCAGTTTCCCTAACTGATCTCTATCTTGCCTCAGTTTCTCTGGTATTGCAGCTCAAGGAGCATTTTGTTGCTCTCCTTCTCTAGAGAAGGATGAGGAGCTATAGAATCTGGGTACTGTCTAGAGTCAGGCAAGGAACTGTTCAATGGAGAACACTAAAGTGTTTTTTTTTTTTTTCTCTAGAAGTCAAGGATTTCAGTCTTTCTAGTGACAGCTGATTTCCCATTTGGTGACCGTTCATAAGGTTATTTTTTTCCCAGTAAGCCTCCATACCACCCTTCTTAGGGGGAGAGGAGAGAAGACAGCTCGAATTCCCCAGGGCACACACATGGAGCTGTCTGGAGCCTTGCACTCATGCAGATTTGTCTCTTCGAAGACACTTGGACAGACAAACTTCCGTGAGTTGACAAATAGCCCTCTTACTGAGGAGAGCTTTTGTCACATTTTTCTGTCTCTCTGGGGACACCTAGAGCAGACGAGAGCTATAGAATTGGGAAAGCTTGGGGCTTGGGACCTGTTTTCCTATGCCTAAAGACTCATCTTTAGGCTGTCTCTTAAGGCAGAAAAATACCTCAACCTCAAAATTTGAACACTGATTAGATTAGCTGAATTCCAATCTCCCTCCAACCACCAACTCTCTGGAGCCCTTGAAAGGAGTCTTCTTTATATCTTAAAAGTGTGATCTTAAAGTGCCTTCTTTTTCTTTCAAATCCTGGGACAAGCCTGGATCTCCTATTGGAATTCAAAGGGATGCTTTTTGACCAGGATTTTCAAAGGTTCTGGCATCCTGGAAAGACAACTTGTCTGGGGAGGATATGCCTCAGCCAGGAGGGGCTGGGAATCTGAAAGGAATCACAGATTAATAGGAAATACAGTTTCTTAAAGGGACCACAACATGCTTCAAGGAGACAGGGAATTTAAGCCTTGGAAATTTTATTGTTTCTCATTGCATTAAAACCATATTTGTTGAAGTTTGATTTTGAATAAAAAGAGAATATTTAAATTAAAAACACAATTTACTTCAAAGATAAACAAATGAATTCCCCAATTGAGTATGTGAACATTCTGTTATCTGCCTTCTGAGAGGTTTTTTTTTTTTTTTTTTTTTTTTTTTATGGGAAAAGTGAGTTTGAAGGGCCAATAGGATAAAATTCTCTTTGTACCATTGTCTAAGGAAAGGAAAATCATGTGGAAAAAAATAAGGCTCTATTATTACTGTAATCTTCCATTTTTTTTTATTTCCTGCTCACAACTTTGTGGCTTTGTGACAAATTCAATTTGAAGTAGAACTTATTGTAAACTATTTCTTCTTAGTTTTTCCACATCATTTAGCAGAAACTCATCTTGGGTTTTCTTCTGTGAAGAAGAAACAAGGATACACATTCCAAAGCTCTTAGAAACTCTGCGAAGATATGACCCATCTAAGGTAAAGGAAAATTGAAATGCTAATATTAAGCCTTCAAGGGAAAATCTTAAAGAGGGTTTAGTATTGATTAAAAGGAATGGAAAGCTAGTAAATAACACTTCTAAATGATTATTCCAAGTAGTAAAAAATTGGAAATAGCCCAGAGGCTGTGTTGTTAGGATTTCTTTGTAAAGAACTTCCAATTTGAACATTTTCTTTTATGGTTTTATGGCTTACAAAATGAGAGCTCTGATATGGTACTTCTTTTTTTTAATGAAAGGGATATTAAAATATATTAGCAATTTGGAAGGGTTAGACAAATGCAGTGATTCACAGTTAAGAAATTATCTACTTTATATATAACGTTAAGTGGATTATTTCAGTGCTCAACAATAGCTTGAGTTCCATTAACTTTATAATTTTTACTTCTTTTTTGGGGGTGTGTGTGTGTGGATATATTCTTCTCAGCAGATAGTTTTGATTGACAGCATTAAATTAACTTCCAAGGGTTTGGAGTTAGGAAGACCTAAGTTGGAATTTAGTCTCAGATATTTAACTCTATGACAATGGGCAAGTCAATTAACTTCTCATACTCTTACTTTCTCCATCTATAAATGGAAATTACAATCATACCTACTTTAAGTATTATTGTGAGGATTAAAAGGAATTAATATTTGTAAAAGCATTTTGCATACCTAAAAGCTATATAATAGTTAACATTTGTATAGCACAGTTCTTAATGATAGGGAATACTTAATAAAAGTTTCTTTATTCAGTCATTTAAGGCTTGCAAAGTTCTTTCTCCTTATCTCCTTTCATATTAGCTATAATCATTATCATTATTGTTATTATTCCCTATCTTGATCTTAATTAAGATCTCTGGAACCATACTCAGCTGTCTTTAAGTCACCACTAACCTGTGGAGATCTTTCTGGAAACAACTAGAATGGGTATGGATCAGTGGGACTTCACTCAGACAAAACTGACTTGGACATTCTTTGG